>NC_092098.1:56666835-56671835 GCF_045679555.1 Salvelinus alpinus
CCGGGCGCACCAGCACAAAGTCTAGGGGAGGGTCTGGGTGGGCATCTGACCACGGTGGTGGCTCAGGCTCTGGGCGAGGTCCCCACCCCACCATAGTCACTCCCCGCTTCCGTATCCCCCTCCCAATGACCACCCTCCAACTCAACCCACCTAAATGAAGGGGCAGCATCGGGATAAGGGCCAGCACCGGGATAAGGGGCAGCAGCTCCGGGATAAGGGGCAGCAGCTCCGGGATAAGGGGCAGCAGCTCCGGACTAAGTGGCAGCAGCTCCGGACTAAGTGGCAGCAGCTCCGGACTGAGTGGCAGCTCATGACTGGGTGGCAGCTCATGACTGGGTGGCAGCTCATGACTGTAGGGCAGCTCATGACTGTAGGGCAGCTCATGACTGTAGGGCAGCTCATGACTGTAGGGCAGCTCATGACTGGAGGGCAGCTCATGACTGGAGGGCAGCTCATGACTGGAGGGCAGCTCATGACTGTAGGGCAGCTCATGACTGGAGGGCAGCTCATGACTGTCTGGCGTCTCTGGCAGCTCCTGACTGGCTGGCGTCTCTGGCAGCTCCTGACTGGCTGGCGTCTCTGGCAGCTCCTGACTGGCTGGCGTCTCTGGCAGCTCCTGACTGGCTGGCGGCTCTGGCAGCTCCTGACTGGCTGGCGGCTCTGGCGGCTCCTGACTGACGGACGGCTCTAGCGGCTCCTGACTGACGGACGGCTCTAACGGCTCGGGACAGACGGGCGGCTCTAATGGCTCGTGGCAGACGGATGGCTCAGATGGCGCTTGGCAGACGGATGGCTCAGACGGCGTTGGGCAGACAGATGGCTCAGACGGCGTTGGGCAGACAGATGGCTCAGACGGCGTTGGGCAGACAGATGGCTCAGACGGCGTTGGGCAGACAGATGGCTCAGACGGCGTTGGGCAGACAGATGGCTCAGACGGTGTTGGGCAGACGGATGGCTCAGACGGCGTTGGGCAGACGGATGGCTCAGACGGCGTTGGGCAGACGGATGGCTCAGACGGCGCTGGGCAGACAGATGGCTCAGACGGCGTTGGGCAGCCGGGCAGTTCAGGCACCGCTGGGCAGACGGGCAGTTCAGGCACCGCTGGGCAGACGGCAGACTCTGGCCGGCTGAGACGCACAATAGGCCTGATGCGTGGTGCCGGAACTGGAGGTACCGGGCTGAGGGCACGCACCTCAGGGCGAGTACGGAGAGGAGGAACAGGGCTCTGGAGATGCACTGGAAGCCTGGTGCGTGGTGTAGGCACTGGTGGTACTGGGCTGGGGCGGGAAGGTGGCGCCGGATATGCCGGACCGTGAAGGAGGACACGCGCTCTTGAGCACCGAGCCTCTCCAACCTTACCAGGTTGAATGGTCCCCGTAGCCCTGCCAGTGCGGCGAGGTGGAATAGCCCGCACTGAGCTATGCAGGCGAACCGGGGACACCACCTGTAAGGCTGGTGCCATGTACGCCGGCCCGAGGAGACGTACTGGAGGCCAGATACGTTGGGCCGGCTTCATGACATCCGGCTCGATGCCCAACCTAGCCCTCCCAGTGCGGCAAGGTGGAATAGCCCGCACTGGGCTAAGCACGCGTACTGGGGACACCGTGCGCTTTACCGCATAACACGGTGTCTGACCAGTACGACGCCCTCTCACTCCACGGTAAGCCCGGGGAGTTGGCTCAGGTATCCAACCCGGCTTCGCCACACTCCCCTTTAGCCCCCCCCCCAATAAATTTTTGGGTGAGCCTCTCGGGTTTCCAGCCACTCTGCCTTGCAAGCGCCTCATAATGCCGCCTCTCCGCTTTCGCTGCCTCCAGCTCCGCTTTGGGGCGGCGACACTCCACTGGCTGTGCCCAGGGTCCTTTACCGTCTAGGATCTCCTCCCAAGTCCATTCCTCTTCTCTCCATTGCTTTGGTTCTTGCCGTCCTTCTCCAATCCGCTTGGTCCTGGTTTGGTGGGTGTTTCTGTAACGGCTGTCAATGTCGTTCTCCTCCTCAGACGAGGAGGAGCATGGATCGGACCAAGATGCGGAGTAGGAGGTATTCATGATTTTAATGGCAAACCAACAAACACTACAAATAAACAAAACAACAAACGTGACTAACCTGCAACAGTCCTGTGTGGCCCAAACGCTAACACAGGAAACAAACACCCACAAAACACCAGTGAAACCCTGGCTGCCTTAGTATGACTCTCAATCAGAGACAAACGATACACACCTGTCTCTAATTGAGAATCATACCAGGCCGAACACAAAACCCAACATAGAAATACAAAACATAGACTGCCCACCCAACACTCACGCCCTGACCAATAAAGACATACAAAACAAGAGAAAACAGGTCAGGAACGTGACAATAGGTTATGATTTGCACGGTAATTTATATAGTAAAAAACTCTTAAACGTTTTACAACAGCATACTGTAAATTATGATGCATTGTGGAAAAGTTGCTGTATTTCGAACGGTGCTGTAATTCCACCCTATAGAACACACTACAACCCAACAGCACCAACACCTTCAACCCAACACCACCAACACCTTCAACCCAACACCACCAACACCTTCAACCCAACACCACCAACACCTTCAACCCAACACCACCAACACCTTCAACCCAACACCACCAACACCTTCAACCCAACACCACCAACACCTTCAACCCAACACCACCAACACCTTCAACCCAACACCACCAACACCTTCAACCCAACACCACCAACACCTTCAACCCAACACCATCAACACCTTCAACCCAACACCTTCAACACCTTCAACCCAACACCATCAACACCTTCAACCCAACACCATCAACACCTTCAACCCAACACCACCAACACCATCAACACCTTCAACCCAACACCTTCAACACCTTCAACCCAACACCATCAACACCTTCAACCCAACACCTTCAACACCTTCAACCCAATACCTTCAACACCTTCAACCCAACACCATCAACACCTTCAACCCAACACCACCAACACCATCAACACCTTCAACCCAACACCTTCAACACCTTCAACCCAACACCATCAACACCTTCAACCCAACACCTTCAACACCTTCAACCCAACCCCTTCTAACCTTCAACCCAACACCATCAACACCTTCAACCCAACACCTTCAACCCAACACCATCAACACCTTCAACACCTTCAACACCTTCAACCCAACACCATCAACACCTTCAACCCAACACCATCAACACCTTCAACCCATCACCTTCAACCCAACACCATCAACACCTTCAACCCAACACCATCAACACCTTCAACCCAACACCATCAACACCTTCAAACCAACACCAATTACACCTTCAACCCAACACCTTCAACCCAACACCATCAACACCATCAACACCTTCAACCCAACACCATCAACACGTTCAACCCAACACCATCAACACCTTCAACCCAAAACCTTCAACCCAACACAATCAACACCTTCAACCCAACACCATCAACACCTTCAACCCAACACCGTCCACCCAACACCATCAACACCTTTAACCCAACACCATCAACACCTTCAACCCAACACCTTCAACCCAACACCATCAACAACTTCAACCCAACACCATCAACACCTTCAACCCAACACCATCAACACCTTCAACCCAACACCATCAAAACCTTCAACCCAACACCATCAACACCTTCAACCCAACACCAATTACACCTTCAACCCAACACCTTCAACCTAACACCATCAACACCTTCAACCCAACACCTTCAACACCTTCAACCCAACACCACCAACACTTTCAACCCAACACCACCAACACCTTCAACCCAACACCATCAACACCTTCAACCTGGACCTGACGTGGCGCTGCCTGCTGTGGGAGGTCTGGACCTGACGTGGCGCTGCCTGCTGTGGGAGGTCTGGACCTGACGTGGCGCTGCCTGCTGTGGGAGGTCTGGACGTATCTCCGGGAGCCACGAGGATACGCTAGCCTGCTTCTCGTGGGCCCGTGAAAAGCTCAACGAATTGTGTGAGGGGTGGGAATGGGCGGATTTCTCAATTCCATTCTCCGGCCGTTGTATTGGGTAGTTCAATGGTGAGAAGTGTCTCAGTCCCTGGACCAAAAACATTGTGCTATCCAGGAGCATTTAGTCTATCATAGTTCACGTGGGATTCAATGACATTATGAAGGACAGTTCAGAAGAGCCGAAGATGGATTTTAAAAATCTGATTGGGTCACTACTTGAAACCAACAAACACCCCATAATATCTGCCCTCCCTAAATCATGGTATTGAACGGTTCAGGAGACTTTTAGCCCTCCGTAACTGGCTACGAGACTATTGCAGCTCTGTGGGTGGAACATTTACTGACAATTTTGATACCTTCTGGAAACAAAGCTCGTTTTATAAGGAGGATGGGATCCACCCAAATCATTTGGCGTCATGGATCCTTTCACAGCATTATAAGGCTGCGTTGAGACAAGGTCAATGACCCAAACCCAGCTTAGCTAATCGCTACCATTGTGTCTCTGAGTTGTCATAATGCCTCATCACATCTACATTATCCCAGGGGTGTTGGAAGATGCAACCTAATTTATGTCCCTCTAACGGCCCTGAAAGCCTCTGCTGATCCTACAGCTATTGTATGCAGTAATCATGTGCCTATGAACCAGAGTTATACTGTTAGCACTGAGGCAGTGTGCCCTAGGAGGAAGTCCACTGTTAGCACTGAGGCGGTGTGCCCTAGGAGGAAGTCCACTGTTAGCACTGAGGTGGTGTGCCCTAGGAGGAAGTCCACTGTTAGCACTGAGGCGGTGTGCCCTAGGAGGAAGACCACTGTTAGCACTGAGGCGGTGTGCCCTAGGAGGAAGACCACTGTTAGCACTGAGGCGGTGTGCCCTAGGAGGAAGTCCACTGTTAGCACTGAGGCGGTGTGCCCTAGGAGGAAGTCCACTGTGTGCAGCTCACCCTGCACTAACTCAAATAACATGAGCATGTCTACTTCTGCTAAACTTCCCAGTAAAGCAATGAAA
>NC_092098.1:56676835-56693362 GCF_045679555.1 Salvelinus alpinus
GTGTGTGCATGCGCTTGAAAGGGTGTGTGTGTGTGTGTGTGTGTGTATGTGTGTGTGTGTGTGTGTGTGTGCATGCGCTTGAAAGGGTGTGTGTGTGTGTGTGTGTGCGCTTGAAAGGGTGTGTGTGTGTGTGTGTGTGTGTGCGCTTGAAAGTGTGTGTGTGTGTGTGTGTGTGTGTGTGTGTGTGTGTGTGTGTGTGTGTGTGTGTGTGTGTGTGTGTGTGTGTGTGTGTGTGTGTGTGCGCTTGAAAGTGTGTGTGTGTGTGTGTGTGTGTGTGTGTGTGTGTGTGTGTGTGTGTGTGTGTGTGTGTGTGTGTGTGTGTGTGTGTGTGTGTGTAGGAATCCCTTAAAGTCTTGAATTTCTATTTCAAATCACTTCTGAAAACAACTGAAAACCTAATACCTGACATGATGAATCAACATGATGAATCAACCTGATACCTGACATGATGACTCAACCTAATACCTGACATGATGAATCAACCTCATACCTGACATGATGAATCAACCTGATACCTGACATGATGAATCAACCTAATACCTGACATGATGAATCAACATGATGAATCAACCTAAAACCTGACATGATGAATCAACCTGATACCTGACATGATGAATCAACCTAATACCTGACATGATGAATCAACATGATGAATCAACATGATGAATCAACCTAATACCTGGCATGATGAATCAACATGATGAATCAACCTAATACCTGACATGATGAATCAACATGATGAATCAACCTGATACCTGACATGATGAATTAACATGATGAATCAACATGATGAATCAACCTAATTCCTGACATGATGAATCAACCTGATACCTGACATGATGAATCAACATGATGAATCAACCTGATACCTGACATGATGAATCAACATGATGAATCAACCTGATACCTGACATGATGAATCAACATGATGAATCAACCTGATACCTGACATGATGAATCAACATGATGAATCAACATGATGAATCAACCTAATACCTGACATGATGAATCAACATGATGAATCAACATGATGAATCAACCTAATACCTGGCATTATGAATCAACATGATGAATCAACCTAATACCTGACATGATGAATCAACATGATACCTGACATGATGAATTAACATGATGAATCAACATAATGAATCAACCTAATACCTGACATGATGAATCAACCTGATACCTGACATGATGAATCAACATGATGAATCAACCTGATACCTGACATGATGAATCAACATGATGAATCAACATGATGAATCAACCTGATACCTGACATGATGAATTAACATGATGAATCAACATGATGAATCAACCTGATACCTGACATGATGAATCAACATGATGAATCAACCTGATACCTGACATGATGAATCAACATGATGAATCAACCTGATCCAGAGGAGCCATGGTAACCAGGTGGAACTACCGCTGTTGCCCAAGATGGCAGTCTCCTCCTGGGGAAAGACGGCACTATAACCCCCTGAGGAGCTCTCCCGTATTATCACCATCCTCACCTTGTTCTTCTCCTTCTGCTTTCATCTCCCTTGCTTTCTCTCTCTCCCTTTCTCTGTATCTTTCTCTCTCTCCATCTATCTATCTGTCCATTCTTGTTCTCGCACTCCCTCTCTCTCTCTGTCCCTCTGTCTATCACCCTCTACCTACCTCTCTCCCTCTCTCACCCTTTCCTTACCTCTCCCCTCTCTCACCCTCTACCTACCTCTCTCCCGCTCTCACCTTCTCCTTACAGATCTCCCTCTCTCACCTTCTCCTTACCTCTCTCCCTCTCTCACCCATTCCCTACCTCTCTCCCTCTCTCACCTTCTCCGTACAGATCTCCCTCTCTCACCTTCTCCTTACCTCTCTCCCTCTCTCACCCGTTCCCTACCTCTCTCCCTCTCTCACCTTCTCCTTACAGATCTCCCTCTCTCACCTTCTCCTTACAGATCTCCCTCTCTCACCTTCTCCTTACCTCTCTCCCTCTCTCACCCGTTCCCTACCTCTCTCCCTCTCTCACCTTCTCCTTACAGATCTCCCTCTCTCACCCGTTCCCTACCTCTCTCCCTCTCTCACCTTCTCCTTACCTCTCACAGTAAAAGTGTAAATTGGAAACAGATCATTTCGCGTTATTTTTAAGGGAGGTGTCCTCCCACTACATCAGTATTGTGTCCTCCCACTACATCAGTATTGTGTCCTCCCACTACATCACAGTGGTGTGTCCTCCCACTACATCAGGGTTGTGTCCTCCCGCTACATCAGTATTGTGTCCTCCCACTACATCAGTATTGTGCCCTCCCACTACATCACAGTGGTGTGTCCTCCCTCTACATCAGTAGTGTGTCCTCCCACTACATCAGTGGTGTGTCCTCCCACTACATCAGTGGTGTGTCCTCCCACTACATCAGTGGTGTGTCCTCCCACTACATCAGTGGTGTGTCCTCCCACTACATCAGTGGTGTGTCCTCCCACTACATCAGTGGTGTGTCCTCCCACTACATCACAGTGGTGTGTCCTCCCACTATATCAGTATTGTGTCCTCCCACTACATCAGTATTGTGTCCTCCCACTACATCACAGTGGTGTGTCCTCCCACTACATCACAGTGGTGTGTGCTCCCACTACATCAGTATTGTGTCCTCCCACTACATCAGTATTGTGTCCTCCCTCTACATCACAGTGGTGTGTCCTCCCACTACATCACAGTGGTGTGTCCTCCCACTACATCAGTGGTGTATCCTCCCACTACATCAGTGTTGTGTCCTCCCACTACATCAGTATTGTGTCCTCCCACTACATCAGTAGTGTGTCCTCCCACTACATCAGTAGTGTGTCCTCCGACTACATCAGTGTTGTGTCCTCTCACTACATCAGTATTGTGTCCTCCCACTACATCAGTAGTGTGTCCTCCCACTACATCAGTGTTGTGTCCTCTCACTACATCAGTATTGTGTCCTCCCACTACATCAGTATTGTGTCCTCCCACTACATCAGTGGTGTGTCCTCCCACTAGATCAGTGGTGTGTCCTCCCACTACATCAGTGGTGTGTCCTCCCACTACATCAGTATTGTGTCCTCCCACTACATCAGTGGTGTGTCCTCCCACTAGATCAGTAGTGTGTCCTCCCACTACATCAGTGTTGTGTCCTCCCACTACATCAGTATTGTGTCCTCCCACTACATCAGTATTGTGTCCTCCCACTACATCACAGTGGTGTGTCCTCCCACTACATCAGGGTTGTGTCCTCCCGCTACATCAGTATTGTGTCCTCCCACTACATCAGTATTGTGCCCTCCCACTACATCACAGTGGTGTGTCCTCCCTCTACATCAGTAGTGTGTCCTCCCACTACATCAGTGGTGTGTCCTCCCACTACATCAGTGGTGTGTCCTCCCACTACATCAGTGGTGTGTCCTCCCACTACATCAGTGGTGTGTCCTCCCACTACATCAGTGGTGTGTCCTCCCACTACATCAGTGGTGTGTCCTCCCACTACATCACAGTGGTGTGTCCTCCCACTACATCAGTATTGTGTCCTCCCACTACATCAGTATTGTGTCCTCCCACTACATCACAGTGGTGTGTCCTCCCACTACATCACAGTGGTGTGTGCTCCCACTACATCAGTGTTGTGTCCTCCCACTACATCAGTATTGTGTCCTCCCTCTACATCACAGTGGTGTGTCCTCCCACTACATCACAGTGGTGTGTCCTCCCACTACATCAGTGGTGTGTCCTCCCACTACATCAGTGTTGTGTCCTCCCACTACATCAGTATTGTGTCCTCCCACTACATCAGTAGTGTGTCCTCCTACTACATCAGTGTTGTGTCCTCTCACTACATCAGTATTGTGTCCTCCCACTACATCAGTAGTGTGTCCTCCCACTACATCAGTGTTGTGTCCTCTCACTACATCAGTATTGTGTCCTCCCACTACATCAGTATTGTGTCCTCCCACTACATCAGTGGTGTGTCCTCCCACTAGATCAGTGGTGTGTCCTCCCTCTACATCAGTAGTGTGTCCTCCCACTACATCAGTGGTGTGTCCTCCCACTACATCAGTGGTGTGTCCTCCCACTACATCAGTGGTGTGTCCTCCCACTACATCAGTGGTGTGTCCTCCCACTACATCAGTGGTGTGTCCTCCCACTACATCAGTGGTGTGTCCTCCCACTACATCAGTGGTGTGTCCTCCCACTACATCACAGTGGTGTGTCCTCCCACTACATCAGTATTGTGTCCTCCCACTACATCAGTATTGTGTCCTCCCACTACATCACAGTGGTGTGTCCTCCCACTACATCACAGTGGTGTGTGCTCCCACTACATCAGTATTGTGTCCTCCCACTACATCAGTATTGTGTCCTCCCTCTACATCACAGTGGTGTGTCCTCCCACTACATCACAGTGGTGTGTCCTCCCACTACATCAGTGGTGTGTCCTCCCACTACATCAGTGTTGTGTCCTCCCACTACATCAGTATTGTGTCCTCCCACTACATCAGTAGTGTGTCCTCCCACTACATCAGTAGTGTGTCCTCCTACTACATCAGTGTTGTGTCCTCTCACTACATCAGTATTGTGTCCTCCCACTACATCAGTAGTGTGTCCTCCCACTACATCAGTGTTGTGTCCTCTCACTACATCAGTATTGTGTCCTCCCACTACATCAGTATTGTGTCCTCCCACTACATCAGTGGTGTGTCCTCCCACTAGATCAGTGGTGTGTCCTCCCACTACATCAGTGGTGTGTCCTCCCACTACATCAGTATTGTGTCCTCCCACTACATCAGTGGTGTGTCCTCCCACTAGATCAGTAGTGTGTCCTCCCACTACATCAGTGTTGTGTCCTCCCACTACATCAGTATTGTGTCCTCCCACTACATCAGTATTGTGTCCTCCCACTACATCACAGTGGTGTGTCCTCCCACTACATCAGGGTTGTGTCCTCCCGCTACATCAGTATTGTGTCCTCCCACTACATCAGTATTGTGCCCTCCCACTACATCACAGTGGTGTGTCCTCCCTCTACATCAGTAGTGTGTCCTCCCACTACATCAGTGGTGTGTCCTCCCACTACATCAGTGGTGTGTCCTCCCACTACATCAGTGGTGTGTCCTCCCACTACATCAGTGGTGTGTCCTCCCACTACATCAGTGGTGTGTCCTCCCACTACATCAGTGGTGTGTCCTCCCACTACATCACAGTGGTGTGTCCTCCCACTACATCAGTATTGTGTCCTCCCACTACATCAGTATTGTGTCCTCCCACTACATCACAGTGGTGTGTCCTCCCACTACATCACAGTGGTGTGTGCTCCCACTACATCAGTGTTGTGTCCTCCCACTACATCAGTATTGTGTCCTCCCTCTACATCACAGTGGTGTGTCCTCCCACTACATCACAGTGGTGTGTCCTCCCACTACATCAGTGGTGTGTCCTCCCACTACATCAGTGTTGTGTCCTCCCACTACATCAGTATTGTGTCCTCCCACTACATCAGTAGTGTGTCCTCCCACTACATCAGTAGTGTGTCCTCCTACTACATCAGTGTTGTGTCCTCTCACTACATCAGTATTGTGTCCTCCCACTACATCAGTAGTGTGTCCTCCCACTACATCAGTGTTGTGTCCTCTCACTACATCAGTATTGTGTCCTCCCACTACATCAGTATTGTGTCCTCCCACTACATCAGTATTGTGTCCTCCCACTACATCAGTGGTGTGTCCTCCCACTAGATCAGTAGTGTGTCCTCCCACTACATCAGTGTTGTGTCCTCCCACTACATCAGTATTGTGTCCTCCCACTACATCAGTATTGTGTCCTCCCACTACATCAGTGTTGTGTCCTCCCACTACATCAGTGTTGTGTCCTCCCACTACATCAGTATTGTGTCCTCCCACTACATCAGTGTTGTGTCCTCCCACTACATCAGTGTTGTGTCCTCCCACTACATCAGTATTGTGTCCTCCCACTACATCAGTATTGTGTCCTCCCACTACATCAGTATTGTGTCCTCCCACTACATCAGTATTGTGTCCTCCCACTACATCAGTATTGTGTCCTCCCACTACATCAGTGGTGTGTCCTCCCACTACATCACAGTGTGTCCTCTCACTACATCAGTATTGTGTCCTCCCACTACATCAGTATTGTGTCCTCCCACTACATCAGTGGTGTGTCCTCCCACTAGATCAGTGGTGTGTCCTCCCACTACATCAGTGGTGTGTCCTCCCACTACATCAGTATTGTGTCCTCCCACTACATCAGTGGTGTGTCCTCCCACTAGATCAGTAGTGTGTCCTCCCACTACATCAGTGTTGTGTCCTCCCACTACATCAGTATTGTGTCCTCCCACTACATCAGTATTGTGTCCTCCCACTACATCAGTGTTGTGTCCTCCCACTACATCAGTAGTGTGTCCTCCCACTACATCAGTATTGTGTCCTCCCACTACATCAGTATTGTGTCCTCCCACTACATCAGTATTGTGTCCTCCCACTACATCAGTATTGTGTCCTCCCACTACATCAGTATTGTGTCCTCCCACTACATCAGTATTGTGTCCTCCCACTACATCAGTAGTGTGTCCTCCCACTACATCAGTGTTGTGTCCTCTCACTACATCAGTATTGTGTCCTCCCACTACATCAGTATTGTGTCCTCCCACTACATCAGTGGTGTGTCCTCCCACTAGATCAGTGGTGTGTCCTCCCACTACATCAGTGGTGTGTCCTCCCACTACATCAGTGTTGTGTCCTCCCACTACATCAGTATTGTGTCCTCCCACTACATCAGTATTGTGTCCTCCCACTACATCAGTGTTGTGTCCTCCCACTACATCAGTGTTGTGTCCTCCCACTACATCAGTATTGTGTCCTCCCACTGAATCAGTATTGTGTCCTCCCACTACATCAGTATTGTGTCCTCCCACTACATCAGTATTGTGTCCTCCCACTACATCAGTATTGTGTCCTCCCACTACATCAGTGGTGTGTCCTCCCACTACATCACAGTGTGTCCTCTCACTACATCAGTATTGTGTCCTCCCACTACATCAGTATTGTGTCCTCCCACTACATCAGTGGTGTGTCCTCCCACTAGATCAGTGGTGTGTCCTCCCACTACATCAGTGGTGTGTCCTCCCACTACATCAGTATTGTGTCCTCCCACTACATCAGTGGTGTGTCCTCCCACTAGATCAGTAGTGTGTCCTCCCACTACATCAGTGTTGTGTCCTCCCACTACATCAGTATTGTGTCCTCCCACTATATCAGTATTGTGTCCTCCCACTACATCAGTGTTGTGTCCTCCCACTACATCAGTAGTGTGTCCTCCCACTACATCAGTATTGTGTCCTCCCACTACATCAGTATTGTGTCCTCCCACTACATCAGTATTGTGTCCTCCCACTACATCAGTATTGTGTCCTCCCACTACATCAGTATTGTGTCCTCCCACTACATCAGTATTGTGTCCTCCCACTACATCAGTATTGTGTCCTCCCACTACATCAGTATTGTGTCCTCCCACTACATCAGTATTGTGTCCTCCCACTACATCAGTATTGTGTCCTCCCACTACATCAGTATTGTGTCCTCCCACTACATCAGTATTGTGTCCTCCCACTACATCAGTATTGTGTCCTCCCACTACATCAGTAGTGTGTCCTCCCACTACATCAGTGTTGTGTCCTCTCACTACATCAGTATTGTGTCCTCCCACTACATCAGTATTGTGTCCTCCCACTACATCAGTGGTGTGTCCTCCCACTAGATCAGTGGTGTGTCCTCCCACTACATCAGTGGTGTGTCCTCCCACTACATCAGTGTTGTGTCCTCCCACTACATCAGTATTGTGTCCTCCCACTACATCAGTATTGTGTCCTCCCACTACATCAGTGTTGTGTCCTCCCACTACATCAGTGTTGTGTCCTCCCACTACATCAGTATTGTGTCCTCCCACTACATCAGTATTGTGTCCTCCCACTACATCAGTATTGTGTCCTCCCACTACATCAGTATTGTGTCCTCCCACTACATCAGTATTGTGTCCTCCCACTACATCAGTGGTGTGTCCTCCCACTACATCACAGTGTGTCCTCTCACTACATCAGTATTGTGTCCTCCCACTACATCAGTATTGTGTCCTCCCACTACATCAGTGGTGTGTCCTCCCACTAGATCAGTGGTGTGTCCTCCCACTACATCAGTGGTGTGTCCTCCCACTACATCAGTGTTGTGTCCTCCCACTACATCAGTAGTGTGTCCTCCCACTACATCAGTATTGTGTCCTCCCACTACATCAGTGGTGTGTCCTCCCACTACATCAGTGTTGTGTCCTCCCACTACATCAGTAGTGTGTCCTCCCACTACATCAGTATTGTGTCCTCCCACTACATCAGTATTGTGTCCTCCCACTACATCAGTATTGTGTCCTCCCACTACATCAGTATTGTGTCCTCCCACTACATCAGTATTGTGTCCTCCCACTACATCAGTATTGTGTCCTCCCACTACATCAGTATTGTGTCCTCCCACTACATCAGTATTGTGTCCTCCCACTACATCAGTATTGTGTCCTCCCACTACATCAGTGGTGTGTCCTCCCACTACATCACAGTGTGTCCTCCCACTACATCAGTGGTGTGTCCTCCCACTACATCACAGTGGTGTGTCCTCCCACTACATCAGTATTGTGTCCTCCCACTACATCAGTATTGTGTCCTCCCACTACATCACAGTGGTGTGTCCTCCCACTACATCACAGTGGTGTGTGCTCCCACTACATCAGTGTTGTGTCCTCCCACTACATCAGTATTGTGTCCTCCCTCTACATCACAGTGGTGTGTCCTCCCACTACATCACAGTGGTGTGTCCTCCCACTACATCAGTGGTGTGTCCTCCCACTACATCAGTGTTGTGTCCTCCCACTACATCAGTATTGTGTCCTCCCACTACATCAGTAGTGTGTCCTCCCACTACATCAGTAGTGTGTCCTCCTACTACATCAGTGTTGTGTCCTCTCACTACATCAGTATTGTGTCCTCCCACTACATCAGTAGTGTGTCCTCCCACTACATCAGTGTTGTGTCCTCTCACTACATCAGTATTGTGTCCTCCCACTACATCAGTATTGTGTCCTCCCACTACATCAGTGGTGTGTCCTCCCACTAGATCAGTGGTGTGTCCTCCCACTACATCAGTGGTGTGTCCTCCCACTACATCAGTATTGTGTCCTCCCACTACATCAGTGGTGTGTCCTCCCACTAGATCAGTAGTGTGTCCTCCCACTACATCAGTGTTGTGTCCTCCCACTACATCAGTGTTGTGTCCTCCCACTACATCAGTATTGTGTCCTCCCACTACATCAGTATTGTGTCCTCCCACTACATCAGTGTTGTGTCCTCCCACTACATCAGTAGTGTGTCCTCCCACTACATCAGTATTGTGTCCTCCCACTACATCAGTATTGTGTCCTCCCACTACATCAGTATTGTGTCCTCCCACTACATCAGTATTGTGTCCTCCCACTACATCAGTATTGTGTCCTCCCACTACATCAGTATTGTGTCCTCCCACTACATCAGTGTTGTGTCCTCCCACTACATCAGTATTGTGTCCTCCCACTACATCAGTATTGTGTCCTCCCACTACATCAGTATTGTGTCCTCCCACTACATCAGTATTGTGTCCTCCCACTACATCAGTATTGTGTCCTCCCACTACATCAGTATTGTGTCCTCCCACTACATCAGTAGTGTGTCCTCCCACTACATCAGTATTGTGTCCTCCCACTACATCTGTATTGTGTCCTCCCACTACATCAGTATTGTGTCCTCCCACTACATCAGTATTGTGTCCTCCCACTACATCTGTATTGTGTCCTCCCACTACATCTGTATTGTGTCCTCCCACTACATCTGTATTGTGTCCTCCCACTACATCAGTATTGTGTCCTCCCACTACATCAGTATTGTGTCCTCCCACTACATCTGTATTGTGTCCTCCCACTACATCAGTATTGTGTCCTCCCACTAGATCAGTATTGTGTCATCCCACTACATCAGTGTTGTGTCCTCCCACTACATCAGTAGTGTGTCCTCCCACTACATCAGTATTGTGTCCTCCCACTACATCAGTATTGTGTCCTCCCACTACATCAGTATTGTGTCCTCCCACTACATCAGTAGTGTGTCCTCCCACTACATCAGTATTGTGTCCTCCCACTACATCAGTAGTGTGTCCTCCCACTACATCAGTGTTGTGTCCTCCCACTACATCAGTATTGTGTCCTCCCACTACATCAGTATTGTGTCCTCCCACTACATCAGTGGTGTGTCCTCCCACTACATCACAGTGTGTCCTCCCACTACATCAGTATTGTGTCCTCCCACTACATCAGTATTGTGTCCTCCCACTACATCAGTAGTGTGTCCTCCCACTACATCAGTATTGTGTCCTCCCACTACATCAGTAGTGTGTCCTCCCACTACATCAGTATTGTGTCCTCCCACTACATCAGTATTGTGTCCTCCCACTACATCAGTGGTGTGTCCTCCCACTACATCACAGTGTGTCCTCCCACTACATCAGTATTGTGTCCTCCCACTACATCAGTAGTGTGTCCTCCCACTACATCTGTATTGTGTCCTCCCACTACATCAGTATTGTGTCCTCCCACTACATCAGTATTGTGTCCTCCCACTACATCAGTGGTGTGTCCTCCCACTACATCAGTATTGTGTCCTCCCACTACATCAGTATTGTGTCCTCCCACTACATCAGTAGTGTGTCCTCCCACTACATCAGTGGTGTGTCCTCCCACTACATCAGTAGTGTGTCCTCCCACTACATCAGTATTGTGTCCTCCCACTACATCAGTATTGTGTCCTCCCACTACATCAGTGTTGTGTCCTCCCACTACATCAGTAGTGTGTCCTCCCACTACATCAGTATTGTGTCCTCCCACTACATCAGTATTGTGTCCTCCCACTACATCAGTATTGTGTCCTCCCACTACATCAGTATTGTGTCCTCCCACTACATCAGTATTGTGTCCTCCCACTACATCAGTATTGTGTCCTCCCACTACATCAGTATTGTGTCCTCCCACTACATCAGTGTTGTGTCCTCCCACTACATCAGTAGTGTGTCCTCCCACTACATCAGTATTGTGTCCTCCCACTACATCAGTATTGTGTCCTCCCACTACATCAGTATTGTGTCCTCCCACTACATCAGTATTGTGTCCTCCCACTACATCAGTATTGTGTCCTCCCACTACATCAGTATTGTGTCCTCCCACTACATCAGTAGTGTGTCCTCCCACTACATCAGTATTGTGTCCTCCCACTACATCTGTATTGTGTCCTCCCACTACATCAGTATTGTGTCCTCCCACTACATCAGTATTGTGTCCTCCCACTACATCTGTATTGTGTCCTCCCACTACATCTGTATTGTGTCCTCCCACTACATCTGTATTGTGTCCTCCCACTACATCAGTATTGTGTCCTCCCACTACATCAGTATTGTGTCCTCCCACTACATCTGTATTGTGTCCTCCCACTACATCAGTATTGTGTCCTCCCACTAGATCAGTATTGTGTCATCCCACTACATCAGTGTTGTGTCCTCCCACTACATCAGTAGTGTGTCCTCCCACTACATCAGTATTGTGTCCTCCCACTACATCAGTATTGTGTCCTCCCACTACATCAGTATTGTGTCCTCCCACTACATCAGTAGTGTGTCCTCCCACTACATCAGTATTGTGTCCTCCCACTACATCAGTAGTGTGTCCTCCCACTACATCAGTGTTGTGTCCTCCCACTACATCAGTATTGTGTCCTCCCACTACATCAGTATTGTGTCCTCCCACTACATCAGTGGTGTGTCCTCCCACTACATCACAGTGTGTCCTCCCACTACATCAGTATTGTGTCCTCCCACTACATCAGTATTGTGTCCTCCCACTACATCAGTAGTGTGTCCTCCCACTACATCAGTATTGTGTCCTCCCACTACATCAGTAGTGTGTCCTCCCACTACATCAGTATTGTGTCCTCCCACTACATCAGTATTGTGTCCTCCCACTACATCAGTGGTGTGTCCTCCCACTACATCACAGTGTGTCCTCCCACTACATCAGTATTGTGTCCTCCCACTACATCAGTAGTGTGTCCTCCCACTACATCTGTATTGTGTCCTCCCACTACATCAGTATTGTGTCCTCCCACTACATCAGTATTGTGTCCTCCCACTACATCAGTGGTGTGTCCTCCCACTACATCAGTATTGTGTCCTCCCACTACATCAGTATTGTGTCCTCCCACTACATCAGTAGTGTGTCCTCCCACTACATCAGTGGTGTGTCCTCCCACTACATCAGTAGTGTGTCCTCCCACTACATCAGTATTGTGTCCTCCCACTACATCAGTATTGTGTCCTCCCACTACATCAGTGTTGTGTCCTCCCACTACATCAGTAGTGTGTCCTCCCACTACATCAGTAGTGTGTCCTCCCACTACATCAGTATTGTGTCCTCCCACTACATCAGTATTGTGTCCTCCCACTACATCAGTATTGTGTCCTCCCACTACATCAGTAGTGTGTCCTCCCACTACATCAGTATTGTGTCCTCCCACTACATCAGTATTGTGTCCTCCCACTACATCAGTAGTGTGTCCTCCCACTACATCAGTGGTGTGTCCTCCCACTACATCAGTATTGTGTCCTCCCACTACATCTGTATTGTGTCCTCCCACTACATCAGTATTGTGTCCTCCCACTACATCAGTATTGTGTCCTCCCACTACATCTGTATTGTGTCCTCCCACTACATCTGTATTGTGTCCTCCCACTACATCTGTATTGTGTCCTCCCACTACATCTGTATTGTGTCCTCCCACTACATCAGTATGTGTCCTCCCACTACATCTGTATTGTGTCCTCCCACTACATCTGTATTGTGTCCTCCCACTACATCAGTATTGTGTCCTCCCACTACATCAGTATTGTGTCCTCCCACTACATCAGTATTGTGTCCTCCCACTACATCAGTATTGTGTCCTCCCACTACATCAGTATTGTGTCCTCCCACTACATCACAGTGTTGTGTCCTCCCACTACATCAGTATTGTGTCCTCCCACTACATCAGTATTGTGTCCTCCCACTACATCAGTATTGTGTCCTCCCACTACATCACAGTGTTGTGTCCTCCCACTACATCAGTATTGTGTCCTCCCACTACATCAGTATTGTGTCCTCCCACTACATCAGTAGTGTGTCCTCCCACTACATCAGTATTGTGTCCTCCCACTACATCAGTATTGTGTCCTCCCACTACATCAGTATTGTGTCCTCCCACTACATCAGTATTGTGTCCTCCCACTACATCAGTGGTGTGTCCTCCCACTACATCACAGTGTGTCCTCCCACTACATCAGTATTGTGTCCTCCCACTACATCAGTATTGTGTCCTCCCACTACATCAGTAGTGTGTCCTCCCACTACATCAGTATTGTGTCCTCCCACTACATCAGTAGTGTGTCCTCCCACTACATCAGTATTGTGTCCTCCCACTACATCAGTATTGTGTCCTCCCACTACATCAGTAGTGTGTCCTCCCACTACATCAGTATTGTGTCCTCCCACTACATCAGTATTGTGTCCTCCCACTACATCAGTATTGTGTCCTCCCACTACATCAGTAGTGTGTCCTCCCACTACATCAGTATTGTGTCCTCCCACTACATCAGTATTGTGTCCTCCCACTACATCAGTAGTGTGTCCTCCCACTACATCAGTGGTGTGTCCTCCCACTACATCAGTATTGTGTCCTCCCACTACATCTGTATTGTGTCCTCCCACTACATCAGTATTGTGTCCTCCCACTACATCAGTATTGTGTCCTCCCACTACATCTGTATTGTGTCCTCCCACTACATCTGTATTGTGTCCTCCCACTACATCTGTATTGTGTCCTCCCACTACATCTGTATTGTGTCCTCCCACTACATCAGTATGTGTCCTCCCACTACATCTGTATTGTGTCCTCCCACTACATCTGTATTGTGTCCTCCCACTACATCAGTATTGTGTCCTCCCACTACATCAGTATTGTGTCCTCCCACTACATCAGTATTGTGTCCTCCCACTACATCAGTATTGTGTCCTCCCACTACATCAGTATTGTGTCCTCCCACTACATCACAGTGTTGTGTCCTCCCACTACATCAGTATTGTGTCCTCCCACTACATCAGTATTGTGTCCTCCCACTACATCACAGTGTTGTGTCCTCCCACTACATCAGTATTGTGTCCTCCCACTACATCAGTATTGTGTCCTCCCACTACATCAGTAGTGTGTCCTCCCACTACATCAGTATTGTGTCCTCCCACTACATCAGTATTGTGTCCTCCCACTACATCAGTATTGTGTCCTCCCACTACATCAGTATTGTGTCCTCCCACTACATCAGTGGTGTGTCCTCCCACTACATCACAGTGTGTCCTCCCACTACATCAGTATTGTGTCCTCCCACTACATCAGTATTGTGTCCTCCCACTACATCAGTAGTGTGTCCTCCCACTACATCAGTATTGTGTCCTCCCACTACATCAGTAGTGTGTCCTCCCACTACATCAGTAGTGTGTCCTCCCACTACATCTGTATTGTGTCCTCCCACTACATCAGTATTGTGTCCTCCCACTACATCAGTATTGTGTCCTCCCACTACATCAGTGGTGTGTCCTCCCACTACATCAGTATTGTGTCCTCCCACTACATCAGTATTGTGTCCTCCCACTACATCAGTAGTGTGTCCTCCCACTACATCAGTGGTGTGTCCTCCCACTACATCAGTAGTGTGTCCTCCCACTACATCAGTATTGTGTCCTCCCACTACATCAGTATTGTGTCCTCCCACTACATCAGTGTTGTGTTCTCCCACTACATCAGTATTGTGTCCTCCCACTACATCAGTATTGTGTCCTCCCACTACATCAGTAGTGTGTCCTCCCACTACATCAGTGGTGTGTCCTCCCACTACATCAGTATTGTGTCCTCCCACTACATCTGTATTGTGTCCTCCCACTACATCAGTATTGTGTCCTCCCACTACATCAGTATTGTGTCCTCCCACTACATCAGTATTGTCTCCTCCCACTACATCAGTAGTGTGTCCTCCCACTACATCAGTATTGTGTCCTCCCACTACATCAGTATTGTGTCCTCCCACTACATCAGTATTGTGTCCTCCCACTACATCAGTAGTGTGTCCTCCCACTACATCAGTGGTGTGTCCTCCCACTACATCAGTATTGTGTCCTCCCACTACATCAGTATTGTGTCCTCCCACTACATCAGTGTTGTGTTCTCCCACTACATCAGTATTGTGTCCTCCCACTACATCAGTATTGTGTCCTCCCACTACATCAGTAGTGTGTCCTCCCACTACATCAGTGGTGTGTCCTCCCACTACATCAGTATTGTGTCCTCCCACTACATCTGTATTGTGTCCTCCCACTACATCAGTATTGTGTCCTCCCACTACATCAGTATTGTGTCCTCCCACTACATCAGTATTGTCTCCTCCCACTACATCAGTAGTGTGTCCTCCCACTACATCAGTATTGTGTCCTCCCACTACATCAGTATTGTGTCCTCCCACTACATCAGTATTGTGTCCTCCCACTACATCAGTGGTGTGTCCTCCCACTACATCACAGTGTGTCCTCCCACTACATCAGTATTGTGTCCTCCCACTACATCAGTATTGTGTCCTCCCACTACATCAGTAGTGTGTCCTCCCACTACATCAGTATTGTGTCCTCCCACTACATCAGTAGTGTGTCCTCCCACTACATCAGTATTGTGTCCTCCCACTACATCAGTATTGTGTCCTCCCACTACATCAGTATTTTGTCCTCCCACTACATCAGTGGTGTGTCCTCCCACTACATCACAGTGTGTCCTCCCACTACATCAGTGGTGTGTCCTCCCACTACATCAGTAGTGTGTCCTCCCACTACATCAGTATTGTGTCCTCCCACTACATCAGTATTGTGTCCTCCCACTACATCAGTATTGTGTCCTCCCACTACATCAGTGGTGTGTCCTCCCACTACATCACAGTGTGTCCTCCCACTACATCAGTATTGTGTCCTCCCACTACATTAGTAGTGTGTCCTCCCACTACATCTGTATTGTGTCCTCCCACTACATCAGTATTGTGTCCTCCCACTACATCAGTATTGTGTCCTCCCACTACATCAGTGGTGTGTCCTCCCACTACATCAGTATTGTGTCCTCCCACTACATCAGTATTGTGTCCTCCCACTACATCAGTAGTGTGTCCTCCCACTACATCAGTGGTGTGTCCTCCCACTACATCAGTAGTGTGTCCTCCCACTACATCAGTAGTGTGTCCTCCCACTACATCAGTATTGTGTCCTCCCACTACATCAGTGTTGTGTCCTCCCACTACATCAGTAGTGTGTCCTCCCACTACATCAGTAGT
>NC_092098.1:56693462-56735962 GCF_045679555.1 Salvelinus alpinus
GTGTCCTCCCACTACATCTGTATTGTGTCCTCCCACTACATCTGTATTGTGTCCTCCCACTACATCAGTATTGTGTCCTCCCACTACATCAGTATTGTGTCCTCCCACTACATCAGTATTGTGTCCTCCCACTACATCAGTATTGTGTCCTCCCACTACATCAGTATTGTGTCCTCCCACTACATCAGTGTTTGGGTAAATATTGGACAGAACACAGGTTGTGTTAGTTTTGACCCATTCAGTTGGGTAAATTAGTTGTGTTGTTTGGTTTTTGATGGTGGGTTATTGATAAGAGAATTTCCAATCCCAATGATAATAACAATCAATCAATAGCTCTGACCAATCCCCGAGGTTTGTAAGACCATGGGTATAATAATAATTAGTCAAAGACTCAGCTTATACAAAAGGTTAGTACAGATTATTCAGAGAACGTTCTAAAGTCAGGAATACAAAAAAATTCATTTTATACTGACTTCTCACGCCCACACTTTCACACAACCATACGCACACACACACACACACACACACACACAAACACACACATGCATACAAACAGACAAACAGACGCACACACATGTCCTGCTACCCAGCCGCCAGAGATCAGTGACCTTGTCCTTGAGACGTACTCTCTGTTCTCTCCCAAATCTCTAGTCAGGTCGGCACCAAGCTCAGACAGTCTGTGTTTAAAATACCATAAAAACATATTGTCTTTACCCTAATTCTGACTAGACTACACATTTATCTATTATGATGTTATACATTCTAATCACTTCCATACAATTATATGTTTCAGGGCGGAACATTCTAATCATTCAATTAACCGATAATTCTCACCTAACAGTTATTGAACTTTGACCCAACAGGCCAGATCAGAAGACAGGAGGCGTGGCTTAGTAGGGGCATGGCTTTCATTTTGTCTATATATATATATATATATATATATATATATATATATATATATCTGTATATTTGTTAGTGCCTATGCATATGTAGGGAGAGTTCTTAATTGTATATAAAAATATTTAAATAATTTGCTAAATTATTGAAGTAGCAGTGAACTTAACATGAACAGGTATGACATTTACAGTCACGGGTGGCCAAAAATAACTACCCTACCAGTCAAAAGTTTGGAAACACCTACTCATTCAACTGTTTTTCTTTATTTTTTACTATTTTTTACATTGTAGAATAATAGTGAAGACATCACAACTATGAAATAACACATATGGAATCATGTAGTAACCAAAAAAGTGTTAAACAAATCAAAAGATATTTGAGATTCATCAAAGTAGCCACCCTTTTCCTTGATGGCAGCTTTGCACAGTCTTGGCATTCTCTCAACCAGCTCCATTAGGTAGTCACCTGGAATGCATTTCAATTAACAAGTGGACCTTGTTAAAAGTTAATTTGTGGAATTTCTTTCCTTCTTAATGCGTTTGAGCCCATCAGTTGTGTTGTGACACGGTAGGGGTGGTATACAGAAGACAGCCCTATTTGGTAAAAGACATAGTCCATATTATGGCAAGAACACCTCAAATAAGCAAAGAGAAACAACAGTCCATCATTACTTTAAGACATGAAGATCAGTCAATATGGAACATTTCAAGAACTTTGAAAGTTTCTTCAAGTGCAGTCGTACAAACCATCAAGCGCTTTGATGAACACGCACGCACGCACACGCGCGCACACACACACACACACACACACACACACACACACACACACACACACACACACACACACACACACACACACACACACACACACACACACACACACACACACACACACACACACACACACACACACACACAAACACACACAAACAACACTATGTAGTATGGTAACTATAGCAGTCCTGAAGTAACTGGTAATATGCTGTTGAAATGTACACGTAGGTTACTGCAGTGTGATTTCCAACCTGTTTTAACCCTGTTCCAATTCACTTCACCCTGCACAGTAAGGAGTTGGAGCGGGAACATAGGGAGCAGGGCCCAGCCAAAAACATTTAGCTAGTGTCTCCTTCCCACCTCTGCTATCTCCACCTAGCATGCAGGCTTTCTCTGTTCTCTCCAAAGCTCTGATTCGTCTCGCTGACATGGGACGTGCTGGGACACAGACACACACACCCATACAGACACACACACCGACACACAGACACACACAGACACAGACACACACACACACACACACACACACACACACACACACACACACACACACACACACACACACACACACACACACACACACACACACACACACACACACACACACACACACACACACACACACACACAAACACACACAGGCACAGGCACACACACACACACACACACACACACACACACACACACACACACACACACACAGACACACACACGCACGTGCACATGCACGCGCACACGCACACACACACACATAAAAAGTGAGAGAAGCCTGAGAGAGAAAGTCTTAATGTGTCCAGTGTAGTCATCCCAGACCTTCTGGTTCATCTCTGGTAGTAACAGTGTAGTCATCCCAGACCTTCTGGTTCATCTCTGGTAGTAACAGTGTAGTCATCCCAGACCTTCTGGTTCATCTCTGGTAGTAACAGTGTAGTCATCCCAGACCTTCTGGTTCATCTCTGGTAGTAACAGTGTAGTCATCCCAGGCCTTCTGGTTCATCTCTGGTAGTAACAGTGTAGTCATCCCAGACCTTCTGGTTCATCTCTGGTAGTAACAGTGTAGTCATCCCAGGCCTTCTGGTTCATCTCTGGTAGTAACAGTGTAGTCATCCCAGACCTTCTGGTTCATCTCTGGTAGTAACAGTGTAGTCATCCCAGACCTTCTGGTTCATCTCTGGTAGTAACAGTGTAGTCATCCCAGACCTTCTGGTTCATCTCTGGTAGTAACAGTGTAGTCATCCCAGACCTTCTGGTTCATCTCTGGTAGTAACAGTGTAGTCATCCCAGACCTTCTGGTTTATCTCTGGTAGTAACAGTGTAGTCAGGCCTTCTGGTTCATCTCTGGTAGTAACAGTGTAGTCATCCCAGACCTTCTGGTTTATCTCTGGTAGTAACAGTGTAGTCAGACCTTCTGGTTTATCTCTGGTAGTAACAGTGTAGTCAGACCTTCTGGTTCATCTCTGGTAGTAACAGTGTAGTCATCCCAGGCCTTCTGGTTTACCTCTGGTAGTAACAGTGTAGTCATCCCAGGCCTTCTGGTTTACCTCTGGTAGTAACAGTGTAGTCATCCCAGGCCTTCTGGTTCATCTCTGGTAGTAACAGTGTAGTCATCCCAGACCTTCTGGTTCATCTCTGGTAGTAACAGTGTAGTCATCCCAGACCTTCTGGTTTATCTCTGGTAGTAACAGTGTAGTCATCCCAGACCTTCTGGTTTATCTCTGGTAGTAACAGTGTAGTCATCCCAGACCTTCTGGTTCATCTCTGGTAGTAACAGTGTAGTCATCCCAGACCTTCTGGTTCATCTCTGGTAGTAACAGTGTAGTCATCCCAGACCTTCTGGTTTATCTCTGGTAGTAACAGTGTAGTCATCCCAGACCCTTCTGGTTTATCTCTGGTAGTAACAGTGTAGTCATCCCAGACCTTCTGGTTTATCTCTGGTAGTAACAGTGTAGTCATCCCAGACCTTCTGGTTTATCTCTGGTAGTAACAGTGTAGTCATCCCAGACCTTCTGGTTCATCTCTGGTAGTAACAGTGTAGTCATCCCAGGCCTTCTGGTTCATCTCTGGGAGGCACAGTGCCAAGCAACAAAACGGCAGGTGTTTTCCTATTAAATGTATGGGATTCATTCCTCAAGGGCTGAGAGAGGTGGAAACAAAACAAGGAGAGGAAGGAGGGAGGAGAGAGATCTCATACTCTCTGGTTTATCTGTGTGGTCAGACAGGAAAACAAATGTCCTTTAGGAAGAGAGGTGGGAGGTAAAGGAGGGGATTGAAGGCAGGCAGGGGAGGAGAGGTGGAGAGAGTAGGTTGGCAAATTAGAGGAAGTGAAAGGTAAAGCTGGATGGAGGATGGAGGAGAAGAGGGAGGGAGAGAGAATTGAGGGAGGAGAAGAGCGAGGGAGGAGACGAAGGGAGAGGGAGGAGACGAACGGAGGGAGAGGGGATTGAGGGAGGGAGGAGAAGATGAATGGAGGAGATGAATGGAGAGGGAGGAGACTAACGGAGGGAGAGGGGATTGAGGGAGGGAGGAGAAGATGAAGGGAGGAGACAAAGGGAGAGGGAGGAGACGAAGGGAGAGGGAGGAGACGAACAGAGGGGGATTGAGGGAGGGATAAGAGGAAGGAAGGGAGAGGGGATTGAGGGAGGGAGGGAGGGAGAGAGGGAGGAGAAGAAGGAGAGGGGATTTAGGGAGAGAGGGAGGAGAAGAAGGAGAGGGGATTGAGGGAGGGAGGGAGGGAGGGAGGGAGGAAGGGAGGGAGGGAAGAAGGAGAGGGGAGGGAGGGAGGGAGGGAGGGAGGGAGGGGAGGGAGGGAGGGAGGGAGGGAGGGAGGGAGGGAGGGAGGAGAGGGGATTGAGGGAGCACTCTACAATAACAGCGACAGGTTGACATTTTAGCTGTGTGGTTTGTGGCAGATTAAGTGTGTGCTGAATAGTGCTACAGGACCATTCGCCCCCAGCACACTCTCCATATTTCAGGATTACTGCCTTACAGACACACAAACACACAAACACGGAAATACGCACACAAACAGGGAAATACGCACACGCAAACACACACACAAACAGGGAAATACGCACACGCAAACACACACACAGTGATACTATACTAACCACAACGTTACTGCAACCTAACCACAATGTTACTGCAACCTAACCACAACGTTACTGCAACCTAACCACAACGTTACTGCAACCTAACCACAACATTACTGCAACCTAACCACAACGTTACTGCAACCTAACCACAACATTACTGCAACCTAACCACAACGTTACTGCAACCTAACCACAACGTTACTGCAACCTAACCACAACGTTACTGCAACCTAACCACAACGTTACTGCAACCTAACCACAACGTTACTGCAACCTAACCACAACGTTACTGCAACCTAACCACAACGTTACTGTAACCTAACCACAACATTACTGCAACCTAACATCAACATTACTGGCTAACAGGTTTCCTGCACTGTAAAATCCAAGGCATTTCTTAACTCAAATATTTCTAATAAATTGAACTCAGTCAAGGAAAAGTCATTATTACTTAAAAATGTTTATGTGGTACTAACTCAAAACTAAATGAGATGTCACACCAACTCTACCTTTGTAGGTTATAATAAAAATAAAATAAAAATTTCCCCCAGCATGCTCTACTGCAGATTGATTTTGGGGTATTGTTTTTAAAATCTGTGTTTTTGCATGTACATGCTACACAAAGATACATAACATACATTATCTAAACTAATCCAATCATTTAGTTAGATGTTATGCGCCCGTTACTGAAATGGTTGTTCCAGTTTAAAATGCTTGGGTAGTCTCCTCACGGAAGACCTGAGCCCCAGGACCATGCCTCAGGACTACCTGGCCTGATGACTCCTTGCTGTCCCCAGTCCACCTGGTCATGCTGCTGCTCCAGTTTCAACTGTTCTGCCTGCGGCTATGGAACCCTGACCTGATCACCAGACATGCTACCTTGTCCCAGATCTGCTGTTTTCGACTCTCTGCCTCACCTGCTGTCTCTGACTCTGAATGCTCGGCTATGAAAAGCCAACTGACATTAACTCTTGAGGTGCTGAACTGTTGCACCCTCGACAACTACTGTGATTATTATTATTTGACCATGCTGGTCATTTATGAACATTTGAACATCTTGGCCATGTTCTGTTATAATCTCCACCCGGCACAGCCAGAAGAGGACTGGCCACCCCTCAGAGCCTGGTTCCTCTAGGTTTCTTCCTAGGTTTTGGCCTTTCTAGGGAGTTTTTCCTAGCCACCGTGATTCTACATCTGCATTGCTGCTGTTTGGGTTTCTGTATAGCACTCTGTGACATGTAAAAAGGGCTTTATAAATACATTTGATTGATTGATCAGAGATCGAGTCATTGAAGGCAGACCAGAGAAAGAGAAACACTATCTGAGGTCAGAGATACTGGCAACAGCTGATGCATTGGTCCAGAGCCAGGCGGTAATGGCAGAGAGTCACTCGTCATTGGCCGGAGAGTCAGGTGGAGAATGGTGCTTTGGTGCTTTCTACATTTGCAATCCATGCCAGGCACACCTGTGAGCTCTAGACTCCAACAGGCAGATTCAACATACCTGGCGAGATCGTCAGGTCTTCGGTTCACCCTGACATTTCCATTCCTCTTCTGACAACAGAACTTGACCAACTGCTCACCAGGCACAGCAAGGGCCGCCCGGACCGTTATGCAGTTCTGCTCTTCCAAGGATGTGGAAGAGAGATACAACGAGTGGACACAGAATACCAACTGGGATGGATCCCGAGGCAAATTAACTTACCAGTGAACCTCCGGGTGTTCATCATTAATACTGTGTCTCAGAAGCTTCTGTCCATGACTGATAAAACCCGAAAAAGCATTAAAGAGAGAGTTAATGAGTACTTGAGGTCACCGAGAAAGTCTGGCCTGCTCTCCCTTATGTAAGGAATTAGGCACTTCCCCATGTTTACTACAATATGTACTGTAGGCTATGTTTACTTGTCAGACTGCACAGTAGCCTAATAAACAAATGCAGGTGGCTTATATCTTCAAAAATGCTTTAAATGCTTTATTATCCAAATGTAAAAACATAAACTGTACAGTTTCTTCATCAGCATCTTTATGCTTTAATCTTTAATAAAATAATGATAAAAAATGCCAATGTTAATTTCCTTATGGATCCATAACAAATTACTATGGGAATAAATATCACTAAATGACAGAAATATTGGAACAAAGTTGTCTAATGAAGGTAAACAAATTGTTGCTTACTGGAAAATGCTCTTTCAAACACACACGGTCACGTTGTACAGCGCCATTATGGCTATTATCAGGCCTGTCAACTGAGTATTCTAATCATTCCTTTAAAGCTATAAATTCCATCAACAAGATTACAATCACTTACTTTAGTTTTTTTTCCAAAACGAAATAATCTCCAAAATATCATTACATATAATCAAGTTGAAGCATAGTCCTATAGCCCCGGCATCTACATAAAGCAAGTGTATGGCCTCCTTCATATAGCCCCGGCATCTACATAAAGCTGAGTGTATGGCCTCCTTCATATAGCCCCGGCATCTACATAAAGCTGAGTGTATGGCCTCCTTCATATAGCCCCCGGCATCTACATAAAGCTGAGTGTATGGCCTCCTTCATATAGCCCCGGCATCTACATAAAGCTGAGTGTATGGCCTCCTTCATATAGCCCCCGCATCTACATAAAGCTGAGTGTATGGCCTCCTTCATATAGCCCCGGCATCTACATAAAGCTGAGTGTATGGCCTCCTTCATATAGCCCCGGCATCTACATAAAGCTGAGTGTATGGCCTCCTTCATATAGCCCCGGCATCTACATAAAGCTGAGTGTATGGCCTCCTTCATATAGCCCCGGCATCTACATAAAGCTGAGTGTATGGCCTCCTTCATATAGCCCCGGCATCTACATAAAGCTGAGTGTATGGCCTCCTTCATATAGCCCCGGCATCTACATAAAGCTGAGTGACTCAAAATAAATAAGTACGAACATTTATTTCTGGTTGTCTTTAATAAAGAGTCTTAAATTTAGTTTTTATATCTTTTACTTTCGGTTTTGTTACACCAGCTTCAAACAGCTAAAAATACATTATTATTTGGAAAATATACTTCACAGCGGTTTAGATGGTACCATGATTCCCTACACAATACTTGCTTGTTTTGTCACATAACCTGCAATAAGGCAAATTATATGAATTTTAGCAACCAGGCGGAACAATTTCTGTGAGGACAGACACTGGGAGATGAGAAGCAAGTACAGGGAGTGAATATTTAATGAATAAACAGACATGAAACAAAACACGGACAGCGTCTGGACGGGGGAAACGTAACGACATGAATGCTGACACTGGAACAAACTGAGGAACAGACATATATAGGCAGTCAATAAAGTGATGGAGTCCAAGTGAGTCAAATTTCGAATTCAATCTGGAGTGATCTCTCTGGAGAGAGAGCGGGAAGAGATAGAGAGAGAGAGAGAACAATGTACTGAGCAAATAATAAATAATAAGTCCCCACAATTACCAGGGAGGTACTATGTCAAGTCAGAGGCTGTGTTAAAATCACCTACAGAGAGATAAACCTGGAGAAGAGTCCACTAAGCAAGCTGGTCCTGGTGCTCTGTTCACAAACACAAACAGACCCCACAGAGCCCCAGGACAGCAACACAATCAGACCCAAACAAATCATCAGAAAACACAAATAATCTTACTTGACACGTTGGAAAGAATTAACAAAAAAACAGAGCAAACTAGAATGCTATTTGGCCCTAAACAGGCAGAACACCTGACCACTGTGACTGACCCAAAATTAAGGAAATCTTTGACTATGTACAGACTCAGTGAGCATAGCCTTGCTATTGAGAAAGGCCGCCGTAGGCAGACATGGCTCTCAAGAGAAGACAGGCTATGTGCTCACTGCCCACAAAATGAGGTGGAAACTGAGCTGCACTTCCTAACCTCCTGCCCAATGTATGACCATATTAGAGAGACATATTTCCCTCAGATTACACAGATCCACAAAGAATTCAAAAACAAACCCAATTTTGATAAACTCCCATATCTACTGGGAGAAATTCCACAGTGTGCCATCACAGCAGCAAGATTTGTGACCTGTTGCCACAAGAAAAGGGCAACCAGTGAAGAACAAACACCATTGTAAATACAACCCATATTTATGTTAATTTATTTTCCCTTTTGTACTTTAACTATTTGCACATCATTACAACACTGTATATATAAATAATATGACATTTGAAATGTCTTTATTCTTTTGAAACTTTTGTGAGTGTAATGTTTACTGTTCATTTTTATTGTTTATTTTGCTTTTGTTTATTATCTACATCACTTGCTTTGGTAATGTTAACATATGTTTCCCATGCAAATAAAGCAGAATTTAATTGAAATTGAAATGAGAGAGAAACATAGAGAGACAGCGAGAGATTGATTAGGAGAGAGGAAGAGATTGATCGGGAGACAGAGAGAGATTTGTACATTGTTACAACACTGTATATATATATAATATAACATTTGTAATGTCTTTATTGTTTTGAAACTTCTGTATGTGTAATGTTTACTGTTAATTTGTATTGTTTATTTCACTTTTGTATAATATCTACCTCACTTGCTTTGGCAATGTTAACACATGTTTCCCATGCCAATAAAGCCCCTTGAATTGAATTGAATTGAATTTTCCCCTAATTAACTCATACACCATGGCTCTTTTTTTACCATCTCTTGCCCCATTTACGTTTAAAGAAGAAATCTTAAAACTGCTCATGGATGAAAAAAATATACAGATGATGATACAGCCACCACATCTCTTTACAGAGTTAAAACTGCAACTGAACTCTTTCATTTTCTTTCGAATTTACATCACTTATCACTCTCGTGACCACTTTCTTGAGTCTAGCAATTTCAGGGCTTTTCAACCCTCCTCCTGTAATTTTTGACATCAGAAACTTTGCTGATTCAATAAACAATTCACTTTCAGGGAAAAAATCAGTTACATTGTAATCCTGCATATATTTCTTCCCTTTTGTCAACTTCAGAAATTGACGTATCTTCTCAATTCCATATCTCCCTTCTATCCCATTTGTCTCGCTACATTGTTGTGACGCGTCAGAAGACTCACTCTCGCTATCCTCCCCAGAAGAAAACTCCACCATCTCTACCACTTGTTCATCTTCAACTGATTTATCACTCTCTACCTTTCTCTTAGAACTAGACCCTTCACCCCCCCTTACGTTCTTCCTTTTACTCCTAGGTATTTTGAAAACATCTGCTTCTTTTTCCGTTATTTCAATCTCCTCTTGCCCTCCAATTTCATTTTCCAGCACCACCTCAGCGACGGCAGTCGCAATCTCACCACCTGTTTCCCCTCCCTCTTTGTTCTGATCTACCACAATTTCCACCTTATCCACAATGCCTTCTTCTCCTACTTTTCCAACCACATCTGCCCACCTTCTCCCTTCCCCTGCACCCTTAGCATTTTCATCCCTTCGCGGTGGTGCGTTATTTGCACCAGCACTATACCCACTACCGGTCTCAGCGCGCTCATTCTCGGGACAACTGCGCACCAAATGCCCCTCTTTTCCACATCCAAAGCATTTCATTGATTCAGTCGAAGCGTAAAATACATAATCAAATCCATCAATCTTAAAACTGAACGCTAAATTCAGTTCATCTCCGTCCTTTTTTAAAATCATATGCACTTGTCTCCTATGAGACACGACATGTTTCAGCAACGGAGATTTGCATCCAAAAAGAACTTTCTTTATTGTAGATACGATTTGACCATGACGAGATAACTCTCGTTCCAACACTTCATCTCTAACAAAAGGTGGTACGTTAGAAAGTATCACTTTTTTCGCCGGATTCATAAGCGGAAATACCTGCGTCTGTGTCTCCCGCAACACAACACCCGTCTCGACTATTTTATTCACCTTTTCAATAGAATCTAAAAAGATCACTACAGCGCTATTCATCCTTGAGGCTGATTTGATGCTATCATACCCAATGATAGCACCTACAGCCAGGCTACATTCTTCTACTGAACACCCGGCCGACGCTGGAATCTTTACTCCATTCCTCCTACTAAGTTTTTCAAACTCTACACTTCCGCGAGTGGCCATTTCAACCAGCCCCACCCGCTGGTTGTGCCCTCGCGAAAAAACAAACAAACAACCTCAACGATCCCACCACCCTTATACGTGCTTAATGATAGTTAAACAATATACCCTTAAAACAACTAAACTAATCAATATATATATATATATACATACCAAACCCAATAGAGTGAAAATAAATTACATTCGCTCTCACAATCACTCCTGCTTGACGACTCACTCCCAGCATGCACTCCGACGAGAGAGAGAGAGAGAGAGATAGATAGAGAGATAGCGAGATAGAGAGATAGAGAGATAGAGAGATAGAGAGAGATAGAGAGAGAGAGAGAGACAGAGACAGAGACAGAGACAGAGAGACAGAGAGACAGAGAGACAGAGAGACAGAGAGACAGAGAGAGCGAAAGAGAGAGAGACAGAGAGAAAGAGAGACAGAGAGAGAGACAGAGAGAGCGAAAGAGAGACAGAGAGAGCGAAAGAGAGAGAGACAGAGAGAGAGACAGAGAGAGAGACAGAGAGAGAGAGAGCGAAAGAGAGAGAGACAGAGAGAGAGAGAGCGAGACAGAGAGAGACAAAACAGATGGGGGACCAATTGGAACCTTTATCATTACTATAGCTATGAAGCTGTCCCTCACGGATGAACACACACACACACACTCCACGCCACCTGCCCGGCCACTGTCACACTTCAGGTGACATTATTAAGATGACGCCTCTCCTCTCTCATCATCAGTAGCGAGGGACGGAGGGCATGCTGGTGTTATATGCACTACCCGGGCAGCAGCTAGCCTAGCGGTTAGAGGGTTGTGCCAGTAACTAACACAAAGGTTGCTGGTTCCGTTACCCGAGCCGTCAAGGTGAAAAATATGTCGATGTTCCCTTCCCTTCCCTTCCCTATCATACTACTATGACTGACCCTGTAAAACAACACCTATCATACTACTATGACTGACCCTGTAAAACAACACCTATCATACTACTATGACTGACCCTGTAAAACACCACCTATCATACTACTATGACTGACCCTGTAAAACAACACCTATCATACTACTATGACTGACCCTGTAAAACAACACCTATCATACTACTATGACTGACCCTGTAAAACAACACCTATCATACTACTATGACTGACCCTGTAAAACAACACCTATCATACTACTATGACTGACCCTGTAAAACAACACCTATCATACTACTATGACTGACCCTGTAAAACAACACCTATCATACTACTATGGCTGACCCTGTAAAACAACACCTATCATACTACTATGGCTGACCCTGTAAAACAACACCTATCATACTACTATGACTGACCCTGTAAAACAACACCTATCATACTACTATGACTGACCCTGTAAAACAGCACCTATCATACTACTATGACTGACCCTGTAAAACAACACCTATCATACTACTATGGCTGACCCTGTAAAACAACACCTATCATACTACTATGGCTGACCCTGTAAAACAACACCTATCATACTACTATGACTGACCCTGTAAAACAACACCTATCATACTACTATGACTGACCCTGTAAAACAACACCTATCATACTACTATGACTGACCCTGTAAAACAACACCTATCATACTACTATGGCTGACCCTGTAAAACAACACATGGTCAGGTCTCTCCTGGGTCTACATGGTCAGGTCTCTCCTGGGTCTACATGGTCAGGTCTCTCCTGGGTCTACATGGTCAGGTCTCTCCTGGGTCTACATGGTCAGGTCAGCTCTCTCCTGGGTCTACATGGTCAGGTCTCTCCTGGGTCTACATGGTCAGGTCAGCTCTCTCCTGGGTCTACATGGTCAGGTCTCTCCTGGGTCTACATGGTCAGGTCAGCTCTCTCCTGGGTCTACATGGTCAGGTCTGCTCTCTCCTGGGTCTACATGGTCAGGTCTGCTCTCTCCTGGGTCTACATGGTCAGGTCTGCTCTCTCCTGGGTCTACATGGTCAGGTCTGCTCTCTCCTGGGTCTACATGGTTATCCTGGCTCTGTCCTCTGAATTGCTAACTCCTTGATTCCTTTCATCTCTACTATCGTGACAGAAGGCATGACGTCATAGGACACCATGTCCGACAAAACTGTTGGACCAAGACTCAGGATGTCAACCTGAGGGATAGGGAGCGAGGGTGGAAGGATGGCGGAGAGAGATGGAGTGAAGATGTGGGGAGGATGGAGGGAGAGAGAGAGGGGGAAGGAGACATGATGAAAGAGGGGGAAGTAGGGTGGAAAGGATATTGAGGGTGATGCCAGGGGGACTGATGCCCAGTCCCACATCAATGTCAAGGACTGCAATGAACATGTTAGAAGGTTCCACCTGTCCACTTTTACCTCTAAGAACATCTATCTAGTCCAGGGCTCTCCAACCCTGTTTCTGGAGAGATACCATCCTGTAGGTTTACATCTATCTAGTCCAGGGCTCTCCAACCCTGTTCCTGGAGAGATACCATCCTGTAAGTTTATATCTATCTAGTCCAGGGCTCTCCAACCCTGTTCCTGGAGAGATACCATCCTGTAAGTTTATATCTATCTAGTCCAGGGCTCTCCAACCCTGTTCCTGGAGAGACACCGTAGCTAGATAGCTAGCTAATGTTAGATGGTTCATGTTGATTGTTGATGTGCTAAACCATGCATGACATGATGATAATCTTCGGGCATATTTGTCAGTTTGTCATGTTTAACTACCAAAAATAACTAGCTAGCAAAAATAGCCACTGTGGTGTGAATGCTAACCCATGCTAGGTGATAGGGACACAGGCTAAATTGGCTAGCTAGCTAGCCACAATGAAATGATGGCTAAATAGTTATCTAGATTAGATAATAGTTTTGAATTTAGGTTGTTATTTGCATGTTCAGCTAGCTGGCTAGCTAGATGCTAAATCAGTTGTGTTGTGTTAGCATTGCCATTTGTTTGGCTGGAAGCAGGACAAAGGGAAGTGATGAAATGGAATTCACCTTGTGTACAATCATTTTCTTAGCAGCTGTGGTTCCTGCCAACCACAATCTCCACTGATGTGGATCAGAGTCATCACAAAGCTATTGCATCTAATGGCAGTATGTTATCTACTATAAGTACAGAAATTACATCGTTGACTTTCCCCCATAATTCAGAACTCCCATAATGCTGATCGACTAATACCCATGTGATGTGTTTTTAGACGTTCGTTAGGTTCTATGGGAAATGTTTTAATTCATTCAATAGTGATTGGGGTTTTAACTCTCATGTTGACATTTAGATCCAAATATGTTTTCTCCCAATTGATTTGTCTGTCAGCAAGTGTAACATCCTTTTCCCATACATAATATATGGATATATTATTATTATATTATTATTATTATTATTATTATTATTATTATTATATTATAGGATAAAGTTTATGTTTTTTTTTTAACTGACTATAGATATCAGAAACAACTCCTTTTGAGGGGCGTCTGTCCGTTAGAAGTTTGACCAATTTTTTATTTATTTTATTTTATTTAACCTTTATTTAACCAGGTAGGCAAATTGAGAACACGTTCTCATTTACAATTGCGACCTGGCCAAGATAAAGCAAAGCAGTTCGACACATACAACAACACATAGTTACACATGGAGTAAAACAAACATATAGTCAATGATACAGTGAAAAAAAATAAGTCTATATACAATGTGAGCAAGTGAGGTGAGATAAGGGAGGTGAAGGCAAACAAATATATGTATAAATAAATAAAAATATAAAAAGGCCATGGTGGCGAAGTAAATACAACACAGCAAGTAAAATAAAAACTAAAAACACTGGAATGGTTGGTTTGCAGTGGATTTGCAATGGGTGTACTGCTAGTTCTGATCCCCAGGGGACCTGATAGGCTGCTTGGATAGGGTAGTTCTGATCCCCAGGGGACCTGATAGGCTGCTTGGATAGGGTAGTTCTGATCCCCAGGGGACCTGATAGGCTGCTTGGATAGGGTAGTTCTGATCCCCAGGGGACCTGATAGGCTGCTTGGATAGGGTAGTTCTGATCCCCAGGGGACCTGATAGGCTGCTTGGATAGGGTAGTTCTGATCCCAAGAGGGCCTGATAGGCTGCATGGATAGACTAGTTCTGCATAGACCTAGGGCCAGCTAGTGTGTTAACCTAAGCCTATTTATGATATAGACCTAGGGCCATCTAGTGTGTTAACCTAAGCCTATTTATGATATAGACCTAGGGCCAGCTAGGGCCAGCTAGTGTGTTAACATGTCAACATGAGAGTCTGTAGCCCCAGTCACATGTTAACATGAGAGTCTATATCCCCAGTCACATGTCAACATGAGAGTCTGTAGCCCCAGTCACATGTCAACATGAGAATCTGTAGCCACAGTCACATGTCAACAACTGGTACAACATATATAGAGTACTACACACAATACAATTACTTAGGTTTAAAAATAACTGGACACCTTAATGATGCAGTGAATGAACTGAGAGAGAAAGCACGCCTTGCATTCTACGCCATTAAAAAACAAATTCAAATTGAAATATCTAACTAATTGAATGTGTCTTTGAACCAATTGCACTTTATGGCAGCGAGGTGTGGGGTCCACTTGCAAAACAAGATTTCACCAAATGGGACAAACACCCCATTGAAACCCTGCATGCAGAGTTCTGTAAGATTCTCCTACATGTCCAGAGGAAAACTACAAACAATGCATGCAGGGCAGAATTAGGCCAATATCCACTAATAATAAAAACTCAAAAAAGAGCAATTAAGTTTTGGAAACATCTAAAATACAGTGACCCCCTCTCATATCATTACCAAGCCCTGCAATGTCAAGAGCTGAACAAAGAAAAGAGCCCTCATCCAGCTGGTCCTGGGGCTGAGTTCACTAACCTGTTCTACTAACACACTGAAGCCTCAGTCCCCTCATCCAGCTGGTCCTGGGGTGAGTTCACTAACCTGTTCTACTAACACACTGAAGCCTCAGTCCCCTCATCCAGCTGGTCCTGGGGCTGAGTTCACTAACCTGTTCTACTAACACACTGAAGCCTCAGTCCCCTCAACCAGCTGGTCCTGGGGCTGAGTTCACAAACCTGTTCTACTAACACTACTAACATTGCTTATTGGGAAACACAAGCACAAACACAAAGCAAAATGCAGTGCTATCTGGCCCTAAATCGACAGTACACCGTGGCTAAATATTTGACCATGGTTACTGATCAAAACCTTAGAAAAACCTTGACAAAGTACAGGCTCAGTGAGCACAGCCTTGCCATTGAGAAGGGTAGACACAGGAAAACCTGGCTCCCTGTAGAGGAAAGGCTGTGCAACCACTGCACCACAGCAGAACCTGAGACGGAGCTGCATTTCCTGACAAAATGTCAAAAATATAAAACAATTAGAGAGTGTCATTTCCCCAAATATGAAACCCTTATTTAAGGTTTCAAAGACATCTCTGATGAGTATAGGCTACCCGTCCTGTTGGGCGAGGATGCAGAGAGCTGTGGGTTGGCAGCGCACTACATTGCTGCCTGCTATAAGATGAGGGACAGTGTCTGACAGACCAATCAACCTGCACATGTCCTCTACTGTATGCTTATTGTTATTGTTCAATGTATGGTTATTTTGACCCTTGGTTATTGTAGTTACTGTTGTCCCGTTGACAATTTTGATTATTATTATCTTAATTTTGTAAATATCCAGGAAACAAATAAACAAAAATAGTAACAGAAGTTTCTAGCATGATGCCTCTCGACTTATTGGGTTGCTATAAATTAATTAGAGAGTCGTCATAAGAAGCTTTTAATAGTAGACATATTCAACTACATGGCGTGCACTAAATGTCATCCTAAATGTGCACTGCGTTGTAATGTAATAGGGATCCATTTTGCGATACATATATCAGGGGACACAGCATCTGTTTAGCAAGTATAGACCTATCCTCTCTCTCTCTCTCTCTCTCTCTCTCTCTCTCTCTCTCTCTCTCTCTCTCTCTCTCTCTCTCTCTCTCTCTCTTTCTCTCTCTCTCTCTCTCTTTCTCTCTCTTTCTCTCTCTCTCCTTTTCCTGGTCTGATTGTTTACAGTAAGCAGAATCCCCCAGAGGACAGGATAAGAGGTTTAGGGACTTTAGTCACTCAAAGCAATGTCACTCTAATACAGAGGGGAACAGGGTAGAGAGAGAGAGAGAGAGAGAGACGTGTTATTGTTTATTAGTTTACTCCAATTGGGGGATCGGTGGTAGGGTTTGGAGAATAATAAAGGTATATTCTAAACAAAAGTATGTATGTCTATATAGGTATGTATATGTATATATGTCTATATAGGTATGTATGTATGTATGTATGTATGTATGTATGTATGTATGTATGTATGTATGTATGTATGTATGTATGTATGTATGTATGTATGTATGTATGTATGTATGTGAATATGTATGAATGTTTATGTATGCATATATATGTGTATGTACATGGATATATATACACTGCTCAAAAAAATTAAGGGAACACTAAAATAACACATCTTAGATCTGAATGAATGAAATATTCTTATTAAATACTTTTTTCTTTACATAGTTGAATGTGCTGACAACAAAATCACACAAAAATGATCAATGGAAATCAAATTTATCAACCCATGGAGGTCTGGATTTGGAGTCACACTCAAAATTAAAGTGGAAAACCACACTACAGGCTGATCCAACTTTGATGTAATGTCCTTAAAACAAGTCAAAATGAGGCTCAGTAGTGTGTGTGGCCTCCACGTGCCTGTATGACCTCCCTACAACGCCTGGGCATGCTCCTGATGAGGTGGCGGATGGTCTCCTGAGGGATCTCCTCCCAGACCTGGACTAAAGCATCCGCCAACTCCTGGACAGTCTGTGGTGCAACGTGGCGTTGGTGGATGGAGCTTCCTCTTGCAGGAACTGCTGACACACTCCAGCCACATGAGGTCTAGCATTGTCTTGCATTAGGAGGAACCCAGGGCCAACCGCACCAGCATATGGTCTCACAAGGGGTCTGCGGATCTCATCTCGGTACCTAATGGCAGTCAGGCTACCTCTGGCGAGCACATAGAGGGCTGTGCGGCCCCCCAAAGAAATGCCACCCCACACCATGACTGACCCACCGCCAAACCGGTCATGCTGGAGGATGTTGCAGGCAGCAGAACGTTCTCCACGGCGTCTCCAGACTCTGTCACGTCTGTCACATGTGCTCAGTGTGAACCTGCTTTCGTCTGTGAAGAGCAAAGGGTGCCAGTGGCGAATTTGCCAATCTTGGTGTTCTCTGGCAAATGCCAAACGTCCTGCACGGTGTTGGGCTGTAAGCACAACCCCCAGCTGTGGACGTCGGGCCCTCATACCACCCTCATGGAGTCTGTTTCTGACCGTTTGAGCAGACACATGCACATTTGTGGCCTGCTGGAGGTCATTTTGCAGGGCTCTGGCAGTGCTCCTCCTGCTCCTCCTTGCACAAAGGCAGAGGTAGCGGTCCTGCTGCTAGGTTGTTGCCCTCCTACGGCCTCCTCCACGTCTCCTGATGTACTGGCCTGTCTCCTGGTAGCGCCTCCAAGCTCTGGACACTACGCTGACAGACACAGCAAACCTTCTTGCCACAGCTCGCATTGATGTGCCATCCTGGATGAGCTGCACTACCTGAGCCACTTGTGTGGGTTGTAGACTCCGTTTCATGCTACCACTAGAGTGAAAGCACCGCCAGCATTCAAAAGTGACCAAAACATCAGCCAGGAAGCATAGGAACTGAGAAGTGGTCTGTGGTCACCACCTGCAGAACCACTCCTTTATTGGGGGTGTCTTGCTAATTGCCTATAATTTCCACCTGTTGTCTATTCCATTTGCACAACAGCATGTGAAATTTATTGTCAATCAGTGTTGCTTCCTAAGTGGACAGTTTGATTTCACAGAAGTGTGATTGACTTGGAGTTACATTGTGTTGTTTAAGTGTTCCCTTTATTTTTTTGAGCAGTGTATTTACCCAAAAAAGATATGGGGGATTGGAAATAATGCTTAATTGATGGAAGCAACAATATAAGCTGATCCCTAAAATAATCTAAATAAAAAAATAAAATAAAAAACGTTTTTATTTAAAAAACTTTCACTGCTATGCGGATGACACACAGCTGTACATTTCGATGAAACATGGTGAGGCCCCAAAATTGCCCTCCCTGGAAGCCTGTGTTTCAGACACAATGAAGTTGATGGCGGCAAATGTTGTACTTTCAAAACTCTGACAAAAACAGAGATGCTTGTTCTAGATCCCAAGAAACCAAGAGATCTTCTGTTGAATCTGACAATTAATCTTGATGGTTGTACAGTCGTCTCAAATAAAACTGTGAAGGACCTCGGCGTTACTCTGGACACTGATCTCTCTTTTGACGAACATATCAAGACTGTTTCAAGGACAGATTTTTTCCATCTACATAACATTGCAAAAATCAGAAACCTTCTGTCCAAAAATTATGCAGTAAAAATAATCCATGCTTTTGTTACTTCTAGGTTAGACTACTGCAATGCTCTACTTTCCGGCTACCCGGATAAAGCACTAAATTAACTTCAGTTAGTGCTAAATACGGCTGCTAGAATCCTGACTAGAACCAAAAATGTGATCATATTACTCCAGTGCTAGCCTCCCTACACTGGCTTCCTGTTAAGGCTAGGGCTGATTTCAAGGTTTTACTGCTAACCTACAAAGCATTACATGGGCTTTGCTCCTACCTATCTTTCCGATAGGTCCTGCCGTACATACCTACACGTACGCTACGGTCACAAGACGCAGGCCTCCTTATTGTCCCTAGAATTTCTAAGCAAACAGCTGGAGGCAGGGCTTTCTCCTATAGAGCTCCATTTATATGGAATGGTCTGCCTATCCATGTGAGAGATGCAGACTCGGTCTCAACCTTTAAGTCTTTCCTGAAGACTTATCTCTTCAGTAGGTCATATGATTGAGTGTAGTCTGGCCCAGGAGTGTGAAGGTGAACGGAAAGGCACTGGAGCAACGAACCACCTTGCTGTCTGGCTGGCCGGTTCCCCTCTCTCCACTGGGATTCTCTGCCTCTAACCCTATTGCAGGGGCTGAGTAACTGGCTTACTGATGCTCTTTCATGCCGTCCCTAGGAGGGATGCGTCACTTGAGTGGGTTGAGTTACTGACGTGATCTTCCTGTCTGGGTTGGCGCCCCCCCTTGGTTTGTGCTGTGGTGGAGATCTTTGTGGGCTATACTCGGCCTTGTCTCAGGATGGTAAGTTGGTGGTTGAAGATATCCCTCTAGTGGTGTGGGGGCTGTGCTTTGGCAAAGTGGGTGGGGTTATATCCTGCCTGGTTGGCCCTGTCTGGGGGTATCGTCCCAATCATGTACGGTTGTGATACAGCCTGGACTCGAACCAGGGTCTGTAGTGACGTCTCTAGCACTGAGATGCAGTGCCTTAGACCGCTGCACCACTTGGGAGCTTCCTGGTAATGCGGATGAATTCAATTTATTTTTGTATATAAAAATGTAATAGTTGATAGGAGCATGGTACAATAGCAATACCAAGATTATGTGTGTGTGTGTGTGTGTGTGTGTGTGTGTGTGTGTGTGTGTGTGTGTGTGTGTGTGTGTGTGTGTGTGTGTGTGTGTGTGTGTGTGTGTGTGTGGACGTGTTTAACTACTCTTGTGGGGACCAGAAGTCCCTACAAGAATAGTAAACAAAGTAAAAATTGACCAGCTGGGGACATTTTGTTAGTCCCCACAAGGTCAAATGCTATTTCTAGGGGGTTTAGGGTTAAGGTTAGAATTAGTGTTAGGGTTAGAATTAAGTTAAATATTAAGGTTAGGAGCTAGGGTTAGGTTTAGGGTTAAAAGTTTAGGTTTTTGGGTTAGGGTTAGGGTTAGGGTTAAGGTTAGGGTTAGGGGTTAGGAAAAATAGGATTTTGAATGGGACTGAATTGTATGTCCCCACAAGGTTAGCTGTACAAGACTGTGTGTGTGTGTGTGTGTGTGTGTGTGTGTGTGTGTGTGTGTGTGTGTGTGTGTGTGTGTGTGTGTGTGTGTGTGTGTGTGTGTGTGTGTGTGTGTGTGTGTGTGTGTGTGTGTGTGTGTGTGTGTGTGTGCGTGTGTGTGTGTTTGAGTGTGTGCTTTAAGCACCAGCTGTCAGAGCAGCTCACAGATCACTGCACCTGTACATAGCCCATCTGTACATAGCCCATCCAACTACCTCATCCCCATACTGTATTTATTTATTTATCTTGCTCCTTCGCACCCCAGTATCTCTACTTGCACATTCATCTTCTGCATATCTACCATTCCAGTGTTTAATTGCTATATTGTAATTACTTCGCCACCGTGGCCTATTTATTGCCTTAACTTATCTCATTTGCACTCATTGTATATAGACTTTTTTTCTACTGTATTATTGACTGTATGTTTGTTTTACTCCATGTGTAACTCTGTGTTGTTGTTTTTGTCCCACTGCTTTGCTTTATCAGGTCGCAGTTGTAAAAGAGAACTGGTTAAATAAAAATAAATAAAAAGTGTGTTTGAGTGTGTGTATGTGTGTGTGCGTGTGTGTTTGAGTGTGTGTGTGTTTATTCACTGCAGGGCCACACACAGCAGCCTGTTTTCTCACCAAAAAATGATAATACATTTGGAGTGTGTGAAATGGATTGCTTATGGCTCTCCAGTGAGTGAAGGCTGGAGTTTCATTTGTATCCAATACCCCCTCTCTCTCTCTCTCTCTCTCTCTCTCTCTCTCTCTCTCTCTCTCTCTCTCTCTCTCTCTCTCTCTCTCTCTCTCTCTCTCTCTCTCTCTCTCTCTCTCTCTCTCTCTCTCTCTCTCTCTCTCTCTCTCTCTCTCTCTCTCTCTCTCTCTCTCTCTCTCTCTCTCGCTCTCTCGCTCTCTCGCTCTCTTTACTTCTCTCTCTTCACGCAGAGATCTGCCGCGAGGCTAGAAATGGTTTGCAAGGGTTGTTGATTTTCCCAGCATGCATTCTGTTTATCTCAGTGTGGAGACTCCCACGTATATACGTACACAAAGTTACAGACATGAAGTTATGCACACAGACACACACAGTCTCACTTATGCAATAAATAACAACAATAAAACAGTGATTTCCACGACTGTCCTACCAATGAAGAGGCAGAATACAGGTAGCAGAAAGAAGAAAAAATTCATAGCTACCAAAATAATCATCTTGTTAAATTAAAGTCTTCGGTAACATTAGAACGTCATTTTTTTTATTGATTTCAAATGACACAATATGATTTTAATTTGTGTATATTCCTGTGGACTATACACTGAGTGTACAAAACATTAAGAACACCTGCTCTTTCCATGACATAGACTGACCAGGTGAATCCAGGCAACTCAATATTAAGGAAGGTGTTCCTAATGTTTGGTAAACTCATGTAAATAAAAAAATGTTCAAGCGTTCAAACTGAGAGAGAAAGAACAACTTGTCAGATGGAAACTGATGTGTTCCTGTCATGTCTATTCACTATTGCAGATCAACATAATGTCGCTCTTCATTTCCTGGTTCTCCTGTGGTACATCCTGGTTCTCCTGTGGTACATCCTGGTTCTCCTGTGGTACATCCTGGTTCTCCTGTGGTACATCCTGGTTCTCCTGTGGTACATCCTGGTTCTCCTGTGGTACATCCTGGTTCTCCTGTGGTACATCCTGGTTCTCCTGTGGTACATCCTGGTTCTCCTGTGGTACATCCTGGTTCTCCTGTGGTACATAAGGAACCCGCTACAGAGGTTCCTTTGTTGCAAGTAAAACACATCTATTTATTTTTAAAAACGACAAAATCAAATAAAAAATACCCACACCAGCGAGACACAAGAGGCAGTTTTCTAATTAGCTTTTTACAAATAAACCAGTTTCATTTAAGGACCCCAAAATGTACAGCCGTGTCATATAGACTGCAAAATATTGTATTTATAAATAGACTTTCGATGCACCGATTCCATGAACTCAAACTGATGGCGGATTCAAAAGTTAACATTTTTCTATTTAAATTATTTACCAAAATTCTTGCAACCAATATAATGTAATTTATATTAGGGGAGACATCCTTCCCAGCTCTGCAGATTTTGCTGTGAAGAGACAGAGTCATTAGATCATCTGTTTTGGTCCATATGTAGCTTGTTTATGGTCACAGGTTCAGGAATGGAGAGGTTGAGGGTAGAGGAAGGACAGGAGTAAAAACTAACATAATATAACTATTGTAAATTAGACTCCATAACATGTATATAATATGTGTAAGATGGAAAAACAGGCCTAACCGTTGTTGTCCACTAGTTTGCTCCAAGTGGGGGAGGGGTGGTAGGGTTGGAGGGTAATACAAATAAAATAAAAATGAAAGAGATTTTCAGGATGTAGCTTAGTTATACAACACTGTCAACGGTAAAGAGGCAACTCCGGGATGCTGGCCTTCTAGGCAGAGTTGCAAAGAAAAAGCCACATCTCAGACTGGCCAATAAAAAGAAAAGATTAAGATGGGAAAAAGAACACAGACACTGGACAGAGGAACTCTGCCTAGACGGCCAGCATCCCGGAGTCACTTCTTTACCATTGACGTTGAGACTGGTGTTTGCGGGTACTATTTAATGAAGCTGCCAGTTGAGGACTTGTGAGGCGTCTGTTTCTCAAACTAGACACTCTAATGTACTTGTCTTCTTGCTCAGTTGTGCACCGGGGCCTCCCACTCCTCTTTCTATTCTGGTTAGAGCCAGTTTGCACTGTTCTGTGAAGGGAGTAGTACACAGCGCTGTACCAGATCTTCAGTTTCTTGGTAATTTCTCTCATGGAAAAGCCTTCATTTCTGAGAACAAGAATAGACTTGTTTCTAGGCATTTTGAGTCTGTAATCGAACCCACAAATGCTGATGCTCCAGATCCTCAACTAGTCTAAAGGCCAGTTTTATTGCTTCTTTAATCAGAACAACAGTTTTCAGCTGTGCTAACATAATTGTAAAAGGGTTTTCTAATGATCAATTAGCCTTTTCAAATTATTAACTTGGATTAGCTAACACAACGTGCCACTTGAACACAGGAGTGATGGTTGCTGATAATGGGCCTCTGTACGCCTATGTAGATATTCCATAAAAAAACAGCCGTTTCAGCTACAATACTCATTTACAACATTAATAATGTCTACACTGTATTTCTGATCAATTTGATTTTATTGACAAAAAAATGTGATTTTCTTTCAAAAACAAGGACATTTCTAAGTGACCCCAAACTTTTGAACGGTCGTGTACATATATATATATATATATATATACTGTTAGACAATGTTCATATATCATGATTATCAATAATGTCAAGAAGTTTGTATAAATCTCATGTTCGGCATGTGTTCTGATTTTTGGACAACACTTCCCGCACTTTTGTTCCATGTAGCCTGAAGACCTAGCTGGTCAATTACTAGCTAACGCCAGACACAAATGAAAAAGTGGAAACCTACAAGTATCTTTACCTTAGATGAATAGGGGAAACCTCTAATTATATTTGATGACGCGCTGCAGTTAAATGTTGGCACCAGTAGACTAGGTACGTAGCTATGCTAAGCTAACAGAACTTCCGCCATGTTGGTTACAAGCCGGTACTTCTTCATATTAGGTAAGAGAATAAGACATTACCATTGGTGTATTAAAACGTGCTCCATCTCGCCTTATGAATCCAAGTGTTGGACGCGGGGGAAGGGGACTAATAACTTCATCAACAGAGAAGCAGCAGTCATTTTTCATACTTCAGCAGTCATTCTTTGTTCTGGTTTCATCCAAATCTCATCCATTTCATGAAAACCCATGACTCTGATTATGTTGGGGACCTTTCAGTTTGAATACCAAATACAATAGATCACATTAATTGGAATGACATTCATTCTCACGGGTGGGCAAAAACAACAAACTGAAAGCCACGACCCCAATAAGTCACACCTCCAACTCTTCTGATAGGCTGGCGTAATTGGTACTATTTAAAAGACACTTTTATACAACTCTCGGACTCTGACTCTCTCGGGAAAATAACTCTTCTATCTCCATAGAAACACGTCATCTGTTGTCACAGTTTCAACATTGTTAAGAGCGTTTATCCTCACGGAGGTACAGAGAGGTGAAAATTGTCTTTGATTCGCGTTCCTCCGACATCGACAAGGACAAATTTGATAAAAACAATGAGGGAGTCTGAGGAGACATCCAAATGGAACCCTAAAGCTACATTGGGCCCTAGTCAAATGAAGTGCACTATAAAGGGAATAGGGTGCCATTGGGCCCTAAAATGAAGTGCACTATAAAGGGAATAGGGTGCCATTGGGCCCTAAAATGAAGTGCACTATAAAGGGAATAGGGTGCCATTGGGCCCTAGTCAAATGAAGTGCACTATAAAGGGAATAGGGTGTCATTGGGCCCTAGTCAAATGAAGTGCACTATAAAGGGAATAGGGTGCCATTGGGCCCTAGTCAAATGAAGTGCACTATAAAGGGAATAAGGTACCATTGGGCCCTAAAATGAAGTGCACTATAAAGGGAATAGGGTGTCATTGGGCCCTAGTCAAATGAAGTGCACTATAACAGGAATAGGGGACCAATTGGGACACAGAGAGACACATACCAACATGATGTTACCCTCTGAAAGGGTAATGTCTGTATACAACCCGTATTCGACTGGCTAGACTGGCCTTTCTATGAGTCCCTCTGAAAGGGTAATGTCTGTATACAACCCGTATTCGACTGGCTAGACTGGCCTTTCTATGAGTCCCTCTGAAAGGGTAATGTCTGTATACAACCCGTATTCGACTGGCTAGACTGGCCTTTCTATGAGTCCCTCTGAAAGGGTAATGTCTGTATACAACCCGTATTCGACCGGCTAGACTGGCCTTTCTATGAGTCCCTCTGAAAGGGTAATGTCTGTATACAACCCGTATTCGACCGGCTAGACTGGCCTTTCTATGAGTCCCTCTGAAAGGGTAATGTCTGTATACAACCCGTATTCGACCGGCTAGACTGGCCTTTCTATGAGTCCCTCTGAAAGGGTAATGTCTGTATACAACCCGTATTCGACCGGCTAGACTGGCCTTTCTATGAGTCCCTCTGAAAGGGTAATGTCTGTATACAACCCGTATTCGACCGGCTAGACTGGCCTTTCTATGAGTCCCTCTGAAAGGGTAATGTCTGTATACAACCCGTATTCGACCGGCTAGACTGGCCTTTCTATGAGTCTCAACAGGAAAAAGGTTGGTTCAGCTTCGGAGACGCAATGTATTGATGTGTCTAGTACTTGGCCCTGAGCTCTGTGTGTGTGTGTGTGTGTGTGTGTGTGTGTGTGTGTGTGTGTGTGTGTGTGTGTGTGTGTGTGTGTGTGTGTGTGTGTGTGTGTGTGTGTGTGTGTGTGTGTGTGTGTGTGTGTGTGTGTGTGTGTGTGTGTGGGTGTGTGTGTGTGTGTGTGTGTGTGTGTGTGTGTGTGTGTGTGTGTGTGTGTGTGTGTGAGTGTATGTGTGTGTGTGAGCACACCAGTGTTGGCGTGTCTATTTCCCGGGAACCCATAACACTGAACTGCAGAAACCAGAAAGAAAAGGTCTAGGTCCAGGTACTAGACAGAGATAGCAGGTAAATATCCTCACAGTTAGTGTCTAGGTCCAGGTACTAGACAGAGATAGCAGGTAAATATCCTCACAGTTAGTGTCTAGGTCCAGGTACTAGACGTATAACAGAGATAGCAGGTAAATATCCTCACAGTTAGTGTCTAGGTCCAGGTACTAGACGTATAACAGAGATAGCAGGTAAAAATCCTCACAGTTAGAGTCTAGGTCCAGGTACTAGACAGAGATAGCAGGTAAATATCCCCACAGTTAGTGTCTAGGTCCAGGTACTAGACAGAGATAGCAGGTAAATATCCTCACAGTTAGTGTCTAGGTCCAGGTACTAGACATAACAGAGATAGCAGGTAAAAATCCTCACAGTTAGTGTCTAGGTCCAGGGACTAGACAGAGATAGCAGGTAAATATCCTCACAGTTAGAGTCTAGGTCCAGGTACTAGACAGAGATAGCAGGTAAATATCCTCACAGTTAGTGTCTAGGTCCAGGTACTAGACAGAGATAGCAGGTAAATATCCTCACAGTTAGAGTCTAGGTCCAGGTACTAGACAGAGATAGCAGGTAAATATCCTCACAGTTAGTGTCTAGGTCCAGGTACTAGACAGAGATAGCAGGTAAATATCCTCACAGTTAGTGTCTAGGTCCAGGTACTAGACAGAGATAGCAGATAAATATCCCCACAGTTAGTGTCTAGGTCCAGGTACTAGACAGAGATAGCAGGTAAATATCCTCACAGTTAGTGTCTAGGTCCAGGTACTAGACAGAGATAGCAGGTAAATATCCCCACAGTTAGTGTCTAGGTCCAGGTACTAGACAGAGATAGCAGGTAAATATCCCCACAGTTAGTGTATAGGTCCAGGTACTAGACGTATAACAGAGATAGCAGGTAAATATCCCCACAGTTAGTGTCTAGGTCCAGGTACTAGACAGAGATAGCAGGTAAAAAGCTTTATAAAATGGGTTGTGGATCCTGGATGATGATTGGTTGATATATCTAGGCGCTGTGGGACAACAACTGTTGCGAACTACCATGACGTGATAATGTCATAAATCCACTGTTCGCAGCCCAGGCAGGAAATTCATTGAACTTCATCTCCCTCAGGAAAAAAAGTTGGGAGGGTAGAAAACCTACCTGCTTGTCTCTACAACAATGTACAAATCTACATCATTTTACAAACGTGATCTCTCTCATTTCAGCATAGAAGAGGAAAGCACTGGATGTCACCAAGCAAATCAAATCAAATTTTAGCAGGCCAGCACCAGAACCACGGACCGTTGTTCCGTTCCTGTGGCATCAACGGAAACACCGGCTTGGTTAGCCCGGACTCGCCCACCAAAATAGGTATTGCCTATGTTGGCTTTTTAGATATTTATTAAATCATAATATATTTAAGTTATTGTCTCTCATCATCATTGATTCTCTGTTAACTAGCTACATGCCAATGATTTGCTAAGCATAGCAACTTCACATTTATAGAACCACTAGAATTAAGGACTGGGTCAAAACATTACAAAATAACTATAGACCAGAATCATTAGAATTAACGACTGGGTCACGACTGAGCAATAGGTCAGGAGATGTAGGAGTTATAGGATATATAGGAGTTATAGGAGTTACAGGTCTGGATATATAGGAGTTATAGGAGTTATAGGAGTTATAGGTCTGGAGTTATAGGAGTTATAGGAGTTATAGGAGTTATAGGAGTTATAGGTCAGGAGATATTGGAGTTATAGGAGTTATAGGTCTGGAGTTATAGGAGTTATAGGAGTTATAGGAGTTATAGGTCTGGAGTTATAGGAGTTATAGGAGTTATAGGAGTTATAGGAGTTATAGGAGTTATAGGTCTGGAGTTATAGGAGTTATAGGAGTTATAGGAGTTATAGGAGGTATAGGAGGTATAGGAGTTATAGGAGTTATATGAGTTATAGGAGTTATAGGAGTTATAGGAGTTATAGGAGGTATAGGAGTTATAGGAGTTATAGGAGTTATAGGAGTTATAGGAGATATATGAGTTATAGGAGTTATAGGAGTTATAGGTCTGGAGTTATAGGAGATATAGGAGATATAGGAGATATAGGAGTTATAGGAGATATAGGAGTTATAGGAGTTATAGGAGTTATAGGAGATATAGGAGATATAGGAGTTATAGGAGTTATAGGAGTTATAGGAGTTATAGGAGTTATAGGAGATATAGGAGTTATAGGTCTGGAGTTATAGGAGTTATAGGAGATATAGGTCTGGAGTTATAGGAGTTATAGGAGTTGTAGGAGATATAGGAGATATAGGTCTGGAGTTATAGGAGTTATAGGAGTTATAGGTCTGGAGTTATAGGATATATAGGAGATATAGGAGTTATATGAGATATATGAGATATAGGAGTTATAGGTCTGGAGTTATAGGAGATATAGGAGTTGTAGGAGTTATAGGAGATATAGGAGTTATAGGAGTTATAGGAGTTATAGGAGATATAGGAGATATAGGAGTTATAGGAGTTATAGGAGTTATAGGAGTTATAGGAGATATAGGAGTTATAGGAGTTATAGGAGATATAGGAGATATAGGAGTTATAGGAGTTATAGGAGATATAGGAGATATAGGAGTTATAGGAGTTATAGGAGTTATAGGAGATATAGGAAATATAGGAGTTATAGGTCTGGAGTTATAGGAGATATAGGAGTTATAGGAGTTATAGGAGATATAGGAGTTATAGGAGTTATAGGAGTTATAGGAGATATAGGAGATATAGGAGTTATAGGAGTTATAGGAGTTATAGGAGTTATAGGAGTTATAGGAGATATAGGAGATATAGGAGTTATAGGAGTTATAGGAGATATAGGAGATATAGGTCTGGAGTTATAGGAGTTATAGGAGTTATAGGAGTTATAGGAGTTATAGGTCTGGAGTTATAGGAGTTATAGGAGTTATAGGAGTTATAGGAGATATAGGAGTTATAGGAGTTATAGGAGTTATAGGAGATATATGAGTTATAGGAGTTATAGGAGTTAAAGGAGATATAGGAGTTATAGGAGTTATAGGAGCTATAGGAGATATAAGAGTTATAGGAGTTATAGGAGTTATAGGAGTTATAGGAGTTATAGGAGATATAGGAGATATAGGAGTTATAGGAGTTATAGGAGTTATAGGAGATATAGGAGTTATAGGAGTTATAGGAGTTATAGGAGATATAGGAGTTATAGGAGTTATAGGTCTGGAGTTATAGGAGTTATAGGAGTTATAGGAGTTATAGGAGATATAGGAGATATAGGAGTTATAGGAGTTATGTGAGTTATAGGAGTTATAGGAGTTATAGGAGATATAGGAGATATAGGAGTTATAGGAGTTATGTGAGTTATAGGAGTTATAGGAGTTATATGTCTAGAGTTATAGGAGTTATATGAGTTATAGGAGTTAAAGGAGTTATAGGAGTTAAAGGAGTTATAGGAGTTATAGGAGGTATAGGTCTGGAGTTATAGGAGTTATAGGTCTGGATATATAGGAGATATAGGAGTTATATGTCTGGAATTATAGGAGTTATAGGAGTTATATGTCTTGAGTTATAGGAGTTATAGGAGTTATATGTCTGGAGTTATAGGAGTTATAGGAGTTATAGGAGATATAGGAGTTATAGGAGTTATAGGAGGTATAGGTCTGGAGTTATAGGAGTTATAGGAGTTATAGGAGATATAGGAGATATAGGTCTGGAGTTATAGGAGTTATAGGAGTTATAGGAGTTATAGGTCTGGAGTTATAGGAGTTATAGGAGTTATAGGAGTTATATGAGTTATAGGAGTTATAAGAGTTATAGGAGTTATAGGATGTATAGGAGTTATAGGACTTATATGTCTGGAGTTATAGGAGTTATAGGAGTTATAGGAGTTATAGGAGGTATAGGTCTGGAGTTATAGGAGTTATAGGAGTTATAGGAGTTATAGGAGTTATAGGAGTTATATGTCTGGAGTTATAGGAGATATAGGAGTTATAGGAGTTATAGGAGTTATAGGAGTTATAGGAGATATAGGAGTTATATGAGTTATAGGTTATGGAGTTATAGGAGATATAGGAGGTATAGGAGTTATAGGTCTGGAGTTATAGGAGTTATAGGAGTTATAGGTCTGGAGTTATAGGAGTTATAGGAGTTATAGGAGTTATATGAGTTATATGAATTATAGGAGTTATAGGAGTTATAGCAGTTATAGGAGTTATATGAGTTATAGGAGTTATAGGAGGTATAGGAGTTATAGGAGTTATAGGAGTTATAGGAGTTATATGAGTTATAGGTCTGGAGATATAGGAGGTATAGGAGTTATAGGAGTTATAGGAGTTATAGGTCTGGAGTTATAGGAGTTATAGGAGTTATAGGAGTTATAGGAGTTATAGGAGTTATAGGAGTTATAGGTCTGGAGATATAGGAGGTATAGGAGTTATAGGTCTGGAGTTATAGGAGTTATAGGAGTTATAGGAGTTATAGGAGTTATAGGAGTTATAGGATTTATAGGAGGTATAGGAGTTATAGGAGTAATATGAGGTATAGGAGTTATAGGAGTTATAGGAGTTATAGGAGGTATAGGAGTTATAGGAGTTATAGGAGTTATAGGAGTTATAGGTCTGGAGATATAGGAGGTATAGGAGTTATAGGTCTGGAGTTATAGGAGTTATAGGAGTTATAGGTCTGGAGTTATAGGAGTTATAGGAGTTATAGGTCTGGAGTTATAGGAGTTATAGGAGTTATAGGTCTGGAGTTATAGGAGTTTTAGGAGTTATAGGTCTGGAGTTATAGGAGTTATATGTCTGTCTCCTCATGACTACATAATACCAGGGTATATCTGGTGGTCTTTCTCCTCATGACTACATAATACCAGGGTATATCTGGTGGTCTTTCTCCTCATGACTACATAATACCAGGGTATATCTGGTGGTCTTTCTCCTCATGGCTACATAATACCAGGGTATATCTGGTGGTCTGTCTCCTCATGACTACATAATACCAGGGTATATCTGGTGGTCTGTCTCCTCATGACTACATAATACCAGGGTATATCTGGTGGTCTGTCTCCTCATGGCTACGTAATACCAGGGTATATCTGGTGGTCAGTCTCCTCATGGCTACATAATACCAGGGTATATCTGGTGGTCTGTCTCCTCAGCTACATAATACCAGGGTATATCTGGTGATCTGTCTCCTCAGCTCACATAATACCAGGGTATACCTGGTGGTCAGTCTCCCCATGACTACATAATACCAGGGAATATCTGGTGGTCTGTCTCCTCATGACTACATAATACCAGGGAATATCTGGTGGTCTGTCTCCTCAGCTACATAATACCAGGGTATACCTGGTGGTCTGTCTCCTCTTCACTACATAATACCAGGGAATATCTGGTGGTCTGTCTCCTCAGCTACATAATACCAGGGTATACCTGGTGGTCAGTCTCCTCATGACTACATAATACCAGGGTATATCTGGTGGTCTGTCTCCTCATGGTTACATAATACCAGGGTATATCTGGTGGTCTGTCTCCTCACGGCTACATAATACCAGGGTATATCTGGTGGTCTGTCTCCTCAGCTACATAATACCAGGGTATATCTGGTGGTCTGTCTCAGCTATATAATACCAGGGTATATCTGGTGGTCTGTCTCCTCATGGCTACACAATACCAGGGTATATCTGGTGGTCTGTCTCCTCAGCTACATAATACCAGGGTATATCTGGTGGTCTGTCTCCTCATGACTACATAATACCAGTATATCTGGTGGTCTGTCTCCTCATGACTACATAATACCAGGGTATATCTGGTGGTCTGTCTCCTCATGGTTACATAATACCAGGGTATAGCTGGTGGTCTGTCTCCTCAGCTACATAATACCAGGGTATATCTGGTGGTCTGTCTCCTCAGATACATAATACCAGGGTATATCTGGTGGTCTGTCTCCTCATGGCTACATAATACCAGGGTATATCTGGTGGTCTGTCTCCTCATGGCTACATAATACCAGGGTATATCTGGTGGTCAGTCTCCTCATGGCTACATAATACCAGGGTATATCTGGTGGTCTGTCTCCTCAGCTACATAATACCAGGGTATATCTGGTGATCTGTCTCCTCAGCTCACATAATACCAGGGTATACATGGTGGTCAGTCTCCCCATGACTACATAATACCAGGGAATATCTGGTGGTCTGTCTCCTCATGACTACATAATACCAGGGAATATCTGGTGGTCTGTCTCCTCATGGCTACATAATACCAGGGTATACCTGGTGGTCTGTCTCCTCTTCAGCTACATAATACCAGGGATATATCTGGTGGTCTGTCTCCTCAGCTACATAATACCAGGGTATACCTGGTGGTCAGTCTCCTCATGACTACATAATACCAGGGTATATCTGGTGGTCTGTCTCCTCATGGTTACATAATACCAGGGTATATCTGGTGGTCTGTCTCCTCACGGCTACATAATACCAGGGTATATCTGGTGGTCTGTCTCCTCAGCTACATAATACCAGGGTATATCTGGTGGTCTGTCTCAGCTATATAATACCAGGGTATATCTGGTGGTCTGTCTCCTCATGGCTACACAATACCAGGGTATATCTGGTGGTCTGTCTCCTCATGACTACATAATACCAGTATATCTGGTGGTCTGTCTCCTCATGACTACATAATACCAGGGTATATATGGTGGTCTGTCTCCTCATGGTTACATAATACCAGGGTATAGCTGGTGGTCTGTCTCCTCAGCTACATAATACCAGGGTATATCTGGTGGTCTGTCTCCTCAGATACATAATACCAGGGTATATCTGGTGGTCTGTCTCCTCATGGCTACATAATACCAGGGTATATCTGGTGGTCTGTCTCCTCATGGCTACATAATACCAGGGTATATCTGGTGGTCAGTCTCCTCATGGCTACATAATACCAGGGTATATCTGGTGGTCTGTCTCCTCAGCTACATAATACCAGGGTATATCTGGTGATCTGTCTCCTCAGCTCACATAATACCAGGGTATACCTGGTGGTCAGTCTCCCCATGACTACATAATACCAGGGAATATCTGGTGGTCTGTCTCCTCATGACTACATAATACCAGGGAATATCTGGTGGTCTGTCTCCTCAGCTACATAATACCAGGGTATACCTGGTGGTCTGTCTCCTCTTCACTACATAATACCAGGGAATATCTGGTGGTCTGTCTCCTCAGCTACATAATACCAGGGTATACCTGGTGGTCAGTCTCCTCATGACTACATAATACCAGGGTATATCTGGTGGTCTGTCACCTCATGGTTACATAATACCAGGGTATATCTGGTGGTCTGTCTCCTCACGGCTACATAATACCAGGGTATATCTGGTGGTCTGTCTCCTCAGCTACATAATACCAGGGTATATCTGGTGGTCTGTCTCAGCTATATAATACCAGGGTATATCTGGTGGTCTGTCTCCTCATGGCTACACAATACCAGGGTATATCTGGTGGTCTGTCTCCTCAGCTACATAATACCAGGGTATATCTGGTGGTCTGTCTCCTCATGACTACATAATACCAGGGTATATCTGGTGGTCTGTCTCCTCATGACTACATAATACCAGGGTATATCTGGTGGTCTGTCTCCTCATGGTTACATAATACCAGGGTATATCTGGTGGTCTGTCTCCTCAGCTACATAATACCAGGGTATATCTGGTGGTCTGTCTCCTCAGATACATAATACCAGGGTATATCTGGTGGTCTGTCTCCTCATGGCTACATAATACCAGGGTATATCTGGTGGTCTGTCTCCTCATGGCTACATAATACCAGGGTATATCTGGTGGTCTGTCTCTCATGGCTACATAATACCAGGGTATATCTGGTGGTCTGTCTCCTCATGGCTCAGCTACATAATACCAGGGTATATCTGGTGGTCTGTCTCCTCAGCTACATAATACCAGGGTATATCTGGTGGTCTCTCTCAGCTACATAATACCCGGGTATATCTTGTGGTCTGTCTCCTCAGCTACATAATACCAGGGTATATCTGGTGGTCTGTCTCCTTATGGCTACATAATACCAGGGTATATCTGGTGGTCTGTCTCCTCATGACTACATAATACCAGGGTATATCTGGTGGTCTGTCTCCTCATGGCTCAGCTACATAATACCAGGGTATATCTGGTGGTCTGTCTCCTTAGCTACATAATACCAGGGTATATCTGGTGGTCTGTCTCCTCATGGCTACATAATACCAGGGTATATCTGGTGGTCTGTCTCCTCATGGCTACATAATACCAGGGTATATCTGGTGGTCTGTCTCCTCTTCACTACATAATACCAGGGAATATCTGGTGGTCTGTCTCCTTAGCTACATAATACCAGGGTATACCTGGTGGTCTGTCTCCTCATGACTACATAATACCAGGGTATATCTGGTGGTCTGTCTCCTCATGGTTACATAATACCAGGGTATATCTGGTGGTCTGTCTCCTCACGGCTACATAATACCAGGGTATATCTGGTGGTCTGTCTCCTCAGCTACATAATACCAGGGTATATCTGGTGGTCTGTCTCAGCTACATAATACCAGGGTTTATCTGGTGGTCTGTCTCCTCATGGCTACACAATACCAGGGTATATCTGGTGGTCTGTCTCCTAAGCTACATAATACCAGGGTATATCTGGTGGTCTGTCTCCTCATGACTACATAATACCAGGGTATATCTGGTGGTCTGTCTCTCATGGCTACATAATACCAGGGTATATCTGGTGGTCTGTCTCCTCATGGCTCAGCTACATAATACCAGGGTATATATGGTGGTCTGTCTCCTCAGCTACATAATACCAGGGTATATCTGGTGGTCTCTCTCAGCTACATAATACCCGGGTATATCTTGTGGTCTGTCTCCTCAGCTACATAATACCAGGGTATATCTGGTGGTCTGTCTCCTTATGGTTACATAATACCAGGGTATATCTGGTGGTCTGTCTCCTCAGCTACATAATACCAGGGAATATCTGGTGGTCTGTCTCCTCATGGCTACATAATACCAGGGTATATCTGGTGGTCTGTCTCCTCATGGCTACATAATACCAGGGTATATCTGGTGGTCTGTCTCCTCATGGCTACATAATACCAGGGTATATCGGGTGGTCTGTCTCCTCATGGCTCAGCTACATAATACCAGGGTATATCTGGTGGTCTGTCTCCTCAGCTACATAATACCAGGGTATATCTGGTGGTCTCTCTCAGCTACATAATACCCGGGTATATCTTGTGGTCTGTCTCCTCAGCTACATAATACCAGGGTATATCTGGTGGTCTGTCTCCTCATGGCTACATAATACCAGGGTATATCTGGTGGTCTGTCTCCTCATGACTACATAATACCAGGGTATATCTGGTGGTCTGTCTCCTCATGGCTACATAATACCAGGGTATAACTGGTGGTCTGTCTCCTCAGCTACATAATACCAGGATATATCTGGTGGTCTGTCTCCTCACGGCTACATAATACCAGGGTATATCTGGTGGTCTGTCTCAGCTACATAATACCAGGGTATGTCTGGTGGTCTGTCTCCTCACGGCTACATAATACCAGGGTATATCTGGTGGTCTGTCTCCTCAGCTACATAATACCAGGGTATATCTGGTGGTCTGTCTCCTCATGACTACATAATACCAGGGTATATTTGGTGGTCTGTCTCCTCATGACTACATAATACCAGGGTATATCTAGTGGTCTGTGTCCTTAGCTACATAATACCAGGGTATATCTGGTGGTCTGTCTCCTCAGCTACATAATACCAGGGTATATCTGGTGGTCTGTCTCCTCAGCTACATAATACCAGGGTATATCTGGTGGTCTGTCTCCTCATGACTACATAATACCAGGGTATATCTGGTGGTCTGTCTCCTCATGACTACATAATACCAGGGTATATCTGGTGGTCTGTCTCCTCATGACTACATAATACCAGGGTATATCTGGTGGTCTGTCTCCTCATGGCTACATAATAGCAGGGTATATCTGGTGGTCTGTCTCTCATGGCTACATAATACCAGGGTATGTCTGTCTCCTCATGACTACATAATACCAGGGTATATCTGGTGGTCTGTCTTCTCAGCTACATAATACCAGGGTATATCTGGTGGTCTGTCTCCTCAGCTACATAATACCAGGGTATATCTGGTGGTCTGGCTCCTCATGGCTACACAATACCAGGGTTTATCTGGTGGTCTGTCTCTTCAGCTACATAATACCAGGGTATATCTGGTGGTCTGTCTCCTCATGACTACATAATACCAGGGTATATCTGGTGGTCTGTCTCCTCATGGCTACATAATACCAGGGTATATCTGGTGGTCTGTCTCCTCATGGCTACATAATAGCAGGGTATATCTGGTGGTCTGTCTCTCATGGCTACATAATACCAGGGTATATCTGGTGGTCTGTCTCGTCATGGCTACATAATACCAGGGTATATCTGGTGGTCTGTCTCCTCATGGCTCAGCTACATAATACCAGGGTATATCTGGTGGTCTGTCTCCTCAGCTACATAATTCCAGGGTATATATGGTGGTCTCTCTCAGCTACATAATACCAGGGTATATCTGGTGGTCTGTCTCCTCATGGCTACATAATACCAGGGTATATCTGGTGGTCTGTCTCCTCATGGCTCAGCTACATAATACCAGGGTATATCTGGTGGTCTGTCTCCTCAGCTACATAATACCAGGGTATATCTGGTGGTCTCTCTCAGCTACATAATACCCGGGTATATCTTGTGGTCTGTCTCCTCAGCTACATAATACCAGGGTATATCTGGTGGTCTGTCTCCTCATGGCTACATAATACCAGGGTATATCTGGTGGTCTGTCTCCTCATGACTACATAATACCAGGGTATATCTGGTGGTCTGTCTCCTCATGGCTACATAATACCAGGGTATATCTGGTGGTCTGTCTCCTCATGGCTACATAATACCAGGGTAAATCTGGTGGTCTGTCTCCTCAGCTACATAATACCAGGGTATATCTGGTGGTCTGTCTCAGCTACATAATACCAGGGTAAATCTGGTGGTCTGTCTCCTCAGCTACATAATACCAGGGTAAATCTGGTGGTCTGTCTCCTCAGCTACATAATACCAGGGTATATCTGGTGGTCTGTCTCCTCACGGCTACATAATACCAGGGTATATCTGGTGATCTGGCTCCTCATGGCTCAGCTACATAATACCAGGGTATATCTGGTGGTCTGTCTCCTCATGGCTACATAATACCAGGGTATATCTGGTGGTCTGTCTCCTCATGACTACATAATACCAGGGTATGTCTGGTGGTCTGTCTCCTCACGGCTACATAATACCAGGGTATATCTGGTGGTCTGTCTCCTCATGGCTACATAATACCAGGGTATATCTGGTGGTCTGTCTCCTCACGGCTAAATAATACCAGGGTATATCTGGTGGTCTGTCTCCTCAGCTACATAATACCAGGGTATATCTGGTGGTCTGTCTCCTCATGACTACATAATACCAGGGTATATTTGGTGGTCTGTCTCCTCATGACTACATAATACCAGGGTATATCTAGTGGTCTGTGTCCTTAGCTACATAATACCAGGGTATATCTGGTGGTCTGTCTCCTCAGCTACATAATACCAGGGTATATCTGGTGGTCTGTCTCCTCAGCTACATAATACCAGGGTATATCTGGTGGTCTGTCTCCTCATGACTACATAATACCAGGGTATATTTGGTGGTCTGTCTCCTCATGACTACATAATACCAGGGTATATCTGGTGGTGTGTCTCCTTAGCTACATAATACCAGGGTATATCTGGTGGTCTGTCTCCTCAGCTACATAATACCAGGGTATATCTGGTGGTCTGGCTCCTCATGGCTACACAATACCAGGGTATATCTGGTGGTCTGTCTCCTCAGCTACATAATACCAGGGTATATCTGGTGGTCTATCTCCTCATGACTACATAATACCAGGGTATATCTGGTGGTCTGTCTCCTCATGGCTACATAATACCAGGGTATATCTGGTGGTCTGTCTCCTCATGGCTACATAATAGCAGGGTATATCTGGTGGTCTGTCTCTCATGGCTACATAATACCAGGGTATATCTGGTGGTCTGTCTCCTCATGGCTACATAATACCAGGGTATATCTGGTGGTCTGTCTCCTCATGGCTCAGCTACATAATACCAGGGTATATCTGGTGGTCTGTCTCCTCAGCTACATAATTCCAGGGTATATATGGTGGTCTCTCTCAGCTACATAATACCAGGGTATATCTGGTGGTCTGTCTCCTCATGGCTACATAATACCAGGGTATATCTGGTGGTCTGTCTCCTCATGGCTCAGCTACATAATACCAGGGTATATCTGGTGGTCTGTCTCCTCAGCTACATAATACCAGGGTATATCTGGTGGTCTCTCTCAGCTACATAATACCCGGGTATATCTTGTGGTCTGTCTCCTCAGCTACATAATACCAGGGTATATCTGGTGGTCTGTCTCCTCATGGCTACATAATACCAGGGTATATCTGGTGGTCTGTCTCCTCATGACTACATAATACCAGGGTATATCTGGTGGTCTGTCTCCTCATGGCTACATAATACCAGGGTATATCTGGTGGTCTGTCTCCTCATGGCTACATAATACCAGGGTAAATCTGGTGGTCTGTCTCCTCAGCTACATAATACCAGGGTATATCTGGTGGTCTGTCTCAGCTACATAATACCAGGGTAAATCTGGTGGTCTGTCTCCTCAGCTACATAATACCAGGGTAAATCTGGTGGTCTGTCTCCTCAGCTACATAATACCAGGGTATATCTGGTGGTCTGTCTCCTCACGGCTACATAATACCAGGGTATATCTGGTGATCTGGCTCCTCATGGCTCAGCTACATAATACCAGGGTATATCTGGTGGTCTGTCTCCTCATGGCTACATAATACCAGGGTATATCTGGTGGTCTGTCTCCTCATGACTACATAATACCAGGGTATATCTGGTGGTCTGTCTCCTCATGGCTACATAATACCAGGGTATATCTGGTGGTCTGTCTCCTCATGGCTACATAATACCAGGGTATATCTGGTGGTCTGTCTCCTCACGGCTAAATAATACCAGGGTATATCTGGTGGTCTGTCTCCTCAGCTACATAATACCAGGGTATATCTGATGGTCTGTCTCCTCATGACTACATAATACCAGGGTATATCTAGTGGTCTGTCTCCTTAGCTACATAATACCAGGGTATATCTGGTGGTCTGTCTCCTCATGACTACATAATACCAGGGTATATCTGGTGGTCTGTCTCCTCATGACTACATAATACCAGGGTATATCTAGTGGTCTGTCTCCTTAGCTACATAATACCAGGGTATATCTGGTGGTCTGTCTCCTCATGACTACATAATACCAGGGTATATCTGGTGGTCTGTCTCCTCATGACTACATAATACCAGGGTATATCTGGTGGTCTGTCTCCTCATGGCTACATAATACCAGGGTATATCTGGTGGTCTGTCTCCTCACGGCTAAATAATACCAGGGTATATCTGGTGGTCTGTCTCCTCAGCTACATAATACCAGGGTATATCTGGTGGTCTGTCTCCTCATGGCTACATAATACCAGGGTATATCTGGTGGTCTGTCTCCTCATGGCTACATAATACCAGGGTATATCTGGTGGTCTGTCTCCTCAGCTACATAATACCAGTGTATATCTGGTGGTCTCTCTCAGCTACATAATACCCGGGTATATCTTGTGGTCTGTCTCCTCAGCTACATAATACCAGGGTATATCTGGTGGTCTGTCTCCTCATGGCTACATAATACCAGGGTATATCTGGTGGTCTGTCTCCTCATGGCTACATAATACCAGGGTAAATCTGGTGGTCTGTCTCCTCAGCTACATAATACCAGGGTAAATCTGGTGGTCTGTCTCCTCAGCTACATAATACCAGGGTATATCTGGTGGTCTGTCTCCTCACGGCTACATAATACCAGGGTATATCTGGTGATCTGGCTCCTCATGGCTCAGCTACATAATACCAGGGTATATCTGGTGGTCTGTCTCCTCATGGCTACATAATACCAGGGTATATCTGGTGGTCTGTCTCCTCATGACTACATAATACCAGGGTATGTCTGGTGGTCTGTCTCCTCACGGCTACATAATACCAGGGTATATCTGGTGGTCTGTCTCCTCATGGCTACATAATACCAGGGTATATCTGGTGGTCTGTCTCCTCACGGCTAAATAATACCAGGGTATATCTGGTGGTCTGTCTCCTCAGCTACATAATACCAGGGTATATCTGGTGGTCTGTCTCCTCATGACTACATAATACCAGGGTATATTTGGTGGTCTGTCTCCTCATGACTACATAATACCAGGGTATATCTAGTGGTCTGTGTCCTTAGCTACATAATACCAGGGTATATCTGGTGGTCTGTCTCCTCAGCTACATAATACCAGGGTATATCTGGTGGTCTGTCTCCTCAGCTACATAATACCAGGGTATATCTGGTGGTCTGTCTCCTCATGACTACATAATACCAGGGTATATTTGGTGGTCTGTCTCCTCATGACTACATAATACCAGGGTATATCTGGTGGTGTGTCTCCTTAGCTACATAATACCAGGGTATATCTGGTGGTCTGTCTCCTCAGCTACATAATACCAGGGTATATCTGTTGGTCTGGCTCCTCATGGCTACACAATACCAGGGTATATCTGGTGGTCTGTCTCCTCAGCTACATAATACCAGGGTATATCTGGTGGTCTATCTCCTCATGACTACATAATACCAGGGTATATCTGGTGGTCTGTCTCCTCATGGCTACATAATACCAGGGTATATCTGGTGGTCTGTCTCCTCATGGCTACATAATAGCAGGGTATATCTGGTGGTCTGTCTCTCATGGCTACATAATACCAGGGTATATCTGGTGGTCTGTCTCCTCATGGCTACATAATACCAGGGTATATCTGGTGGTCTGTCTCCTCATGGCTCAGCTACATAATACCAGGGTATATCTGGTGGTCTGTCTCCTCAGCTACATAATTCCAGGGTATATATGGTGGTCTCTCTCAGCTACATAATACCAGGGTATATCTGGTGGTCTGTCTCCTCATGGCTACATAATACCAGGGTATATCTGGTGGTCTGTCTCCTCATGGCTCAGCTACATAATACCAGGGTATATCTGGTGGTCTGTCTCCTCAGCTACATAATACCAGGGTATATCTGGTGGTCTCTCTCAGCTACATAATACCCGGGTATATCTTGTGGTCTGTCTCCTCAGCTACATAATACCAGGGTATATCTGGTGGTCTGTCTCCTCATGGCTACATAATACCAGGGTATATCTGGTGGTCTGTCTCCTCATGACTACATAATACCAGGGTATATCTGGTGGTCTGTCTCCTCATGGCTACATAATACCAGGGTATATCTGGTGGTCTGTCTCCTCATGGCTACATAATACCAGGGTAAATCTGGTGGTCTGTCTCCTCAGCTACATAATACCAGGGTATATCTGGTGGTCTGTCTCAGCTACATAATACCAGGGTAAATCTGGTGGTCTGTCTCCTCAGCTACATAATACCAGGGTAAATCTGGTGGTCTGTCTCCTCAGCTACATAATACCAGGGTATATCTGGTGGTCTGTCTCCTCACGGCTACATAATACCAGGGTATATCTGGTGATCTGGCTCCTCATGGCTCAGCTACATAATACCAGGGTATATCTGGTGGTCTGTCTCCTCATGGCTACATAATACCAGGGTATATCTGGTGGTCTGTCTCCTCATGACTACATAATACCAGGGTATATCTGGTGGTCTGTCTCCTCATGGCTACATAATACCAGGGTATATCTGGTGGTCTGTCTCCTCATGGCTACATAATACCAGGGTATATCTGGTGGTCTGTCTCCTCACGGCTAAATAATACCAGGGTATATCTGGTGGTCTGTCTCCTCAGCTACATAATACCAGGGTATATCTGATGGTCTGTCTCCTCATGACTACATAATACCAGGGTATATCTAGTGGTCTGTCTCCTTAGCTACATAATACCAGGGTATATCTGGTG
>NC_092098.1:56738462-56764441 GCF_045679555.1 Salvelinus alpinus
ATTTACAGGTTAGATGGTGTTTTCAGGGTTCTGTTGTTTGTTAGCCATTTGCTCACTCTCTCACACAGACACGCCTGCAGTAAACACCACACAGTGTCAGTGGCAGACACATTAACCTATGAGGATTCTCCATACTCATCCAGTTAACCAATGAGACGTAAGCTTTCAGACCTGTATGACTCAGCACTGAGTGTCATCTTTCACCTCTGATGTCACACACCACGTCACCATGGTAACTCCAATCAGGCTTACCTGCGGATAAAGAGAAGAGAGAGATAGAGGAGGAGAGAGGAGGAGAGAAAAGGAGAGAGGAGGAGAGAGGAGGAGAGAAGGAGAGAAGAAGAGAGGAGGAGAGAGGAGGAGAGAGGAGGAGATTAGAGGAGAGAGGAGGAGAGAAGGAGAGAGGAGGAGAGAAGGAGAGAGGAGAAGAGAGAAGAAGAGAGGAGGAGAGAGGAGGAGAGAGGAGGAGATTGGAGGAGAGAGGAGGAGAGAAGGAGAGAGGAGGAGAGAAGGAGAGAGAAGAAGAGAGGAGGAGAGAGGAGGAGATTGGAGGAGAGAGGAGGAGAGAAGGAGAGAGGAGGAGAGAAGGAGAGAGGAGAAGAGAAGAGAAGAGAGGAGGAGAGAGGAGGAGAGAGGAGGAGAGAGGAGGAGAGAGGAGAGAGAAGAAGAGAGGAGGAGAGAGGAGGAGAGAAGGAGAGAGAAGAAGAGAGGAGGAGAGAGGAGGAGAGAGGAGAGAGGAGGAGAGAGGAGGAGAGAAGGAGAGAGGAGGAGAGAGGAGGAGAGAAGGAGAGAGAAGGAGAGAGGAGGAGAGAGGAGGAGAGAAGGAGAGAGAAGAAGAGAGGAGGAGAGAGGAGGAGAGAAGGAGAGAGAAGAAGAGAGGAGGAGAGAGGAGGAGAGAGGAGAGAGGAGGAGAGAGGAGGAGAGAGGAGGAGAGAAGGAGAGAGAAGAAGAGAGGAGGAGAGAGGAGAGTGAAAGAGCATGTGATTAGTTAAACAATAGCAATGACACATTTTACATTATCACAAAACTGTCATAGCCTTCTGAGCAAAAGCCAAAGAAAAGGCTTTGGGAGCCAACGTACATCACCAGGAATCAGACCCTGTTTTGATAAATCAACAACACTGCTGTTGATTCTCTGCACCAACTGACTGACTAACACAATCAGAGAATATCCAAACACAATAACTAGTATTTTCTTTGACAGTGTTGCTTATTCCATATCTATTTATATCTATAAGACATTAAAAAAAAACTTTCTGATGTCTGTCTATTATCTTTCCTTTTGTTCCTCTGTTCTCCCTGTTCTCCCTGTTCTCTCTGTTCTCTCTGTTCTCCCTGTTCTCTCTGTTCTCTCTGTTCTCCCTGTTCTCTCTGTTCTCCCTGTTCTCTCTGTTCTCTCTGTTCTCTCTGTTCTCCCTGTTCTCTCTGTTCTCTCTGTTCTCCCTGTTCTCCCTGTTTACTCTGTTCTCTCTCTGTTCTCCCTGTTCTCCATGTTCTCTCTGTTCTCTCTGTTCCCTCTGTTCTCTCTCTGTTCTCTCTGTTCCCTCTGTTCTCTCTGTTCTCTCTGTTCTCTCTCTGTTCTCTCTCTGTTCTTTCTGTTCTCCCTGTTCTCTCTCTGTTTTCTCTCTCTGTTCCATCTGTTCTCTCTGTTCTCTCTGTTCCCTCTGTTCTCTCTGTTCTCTCTGTTCTCTCTGTTCTCTCTCTGTTCTCTCTGTTCTCCCTGTTCTCTCTCTGTTTTCTCTCTCTGTTCCATCTGTTCTCTCTGTTCTCTCTGTTCTCTCTGTTCTCTCTGTTCTCTCTCTGTTCTCTCTCTGTTCTCTCTGTTCTCTCTGTTCTCTCTCTGTTTCTCGCTGTTTCTCTCTCTGTTCTCTCTCTGTTTTCTCTCTCTGTTCTCTCTGTTCTCTCTGTTCCCTCTGTTCTCACTGTTCTCTCTGTTCTCTCTGTTCTCTCTGTTCTCTCTCTGTTCTCTCTCTGTTTCTCTCTATGTTCTCTCTGTTATCTCTGTTCTCTCTCTGTTTCTCTCTCTGTTCTCTCAGTTCTCTCCCTGTTCTCTCTGTTCTCTCTGTTCTCTCTGTTCTCCCTGTTCTCTCTCTGTTTTCTCTCTCCTGTCTCTCTGTTCTCTCTGTTCTCTCCCTGTTCTCTCTGTTCTCACTGTTCTCACTGTTCTCTCCCTGTTCTCTCTCTGTTCTCTCTCTGTTCTCTCCCTGTTCTCTCCCTGTTCTCTCCCTGTTCTCTCTCTGTTCTCTCCCTGTTATCTCCCTGTTCTCTCTCTGTTCTCTCTGTTCTCTGTTTCTCTCTCTGTTCTCTCTCTTCTCCCTGTTCTCTCTCTGTTCTCTCTGTTCTCTCTCTGTTCTCTCTGTTCTCTGTTCTCTCCCTGTTCTCTCTGTTCTCTCCCTGTTCTCTCACTGTTCTCTCCCTGTTCTCTCCCTGTTCTCTCTCTGTTCTCTCTCTGTTTCTCTCTCTCTTCTCTCCCTGTTCTCTCTCTGTTCTTTCCCTGTTCTCTCCCTGTTCTCTCCCTGTTCTCTCCATGTTCTCTCCATGTTCTCTCCCTGTTCTCTCTCTGTTCTCTCCCTGTTCTCTCTCTGTTCTCTCTCTGTTCTCTCTCTGTTCTCTCTCTGTTCTCTCCCTGTTCTCTCCCTGTTCTCTCCCTGTTCTCTCTCTGTTCTCACTGTTCTCTCTGTTCTATCTCTGTTCTCTCTGTTCTCTCTGTTCTCTCTCTGTTCTCTCTGTTCTCTCTGTTCTCTCCCCGTTCTCTCCCTGTTCTCTCCCTGTTCTCTCTCTGTTCTATCTCTGTTCTCTCTCTGTTCTCTCCCCCTTTCTCTCTCTGTTCTCTCTCTGTTCTCTCTCTGTTCTCTCTCTGTTCTCTCTCTGGTCTCTCTCCGTTCTCTACCCGTTCTCTCCCTGTTCTCTCTATGTTCTCACTGTTCTCTCTCAGTTATCTCTCTGTTCTCTCTGTTCTCTCTATGTTCTCTCTTTATTCTCTATCTGTATCTCTATGTTCTCTCTGTTCTCTCTCAGTTATCTCTCTGTTCTCTCTCTGTTCTCTCTCTGTTCTCTCTCTGTTCTCTCCCCGTTCTCTCCCTGTTCTCTCCCTGTTCTCTCTCTGTTCTCACTGTTCTCTCTGTGTTCTCTCTCAGTTATCTCTCTGTTCTCTCTGTTCTCTCTATGTTCTCTCTTTATTCTCTATCTGTATCTCTATGTTCTCTCTTTGTTCTCTATGTTCTCTCTGTTCTCCCTCTGTTCTCTCTCTGTAACTCTCTGTTCTCTCTCTGTAACTCTCTGTTCTCTCTCTGGCACCCCCTCATAGACCACCAAGAACACACACACACACACACACACACACACACACACACACACACACACACACACACACACACACACACACACACACACACACACACACACACACACACACACACACACACACACACACACACACACACACACACATTCAATCATCTCCATGCACGGACAGATTCCCACACATATCCACACTCATTCTCCCTGTGTGTGTGTGTGTGTGTGTGTGTGTGTGTGTGTGTGTGTGTGTGTGGTCTAATGCTCTTCCTCTATGGAGCATCACATTAAGGTTTCATGGCCCTTGGCTTCTCTCCTCTGGCAAGGCATGCTATCAAGCTAGTACACACACACACACACACACACACACACACACACACACACACACACACACACACACACACACACACACACACACACACACACACACACACACACACACACACACACACACACACACACACACACACACACGGTTAAATCCATTTGAATTCAATAACTTTTTGTGATCCATTTTGATTTAAACATCTATATAATATGTTTGTCCATTAAACAACCCTTTCCATATGTTTGTCCATGGAAGAAGTGGTTAAAATTGACTTTTTTGGACCTGACTACAAACACATTCAGGAGATAAACGTGCTCTAAGTTTTCCCCAAACTACCATGAGATATCCATGTCTTCATTGGTTGAGTTTGATATAATTTTAAAGCTTCCAAAACAGTGATGTGAAAGTTTTTGATTATTTCTTTAAAACCTTTTCTCAATATAGGGGGTGCTGTTTCAACGTTACCATTTATCGTTCCCAAATTAAACTGCCTCGTACTCAATTCTTGCTCGTACAATATGCATATTATTATTACTATTGGATAGAAAACAATCTCTAGTTTCTAAAACCGTTTCAATTATGTGGGTGAACCAGAACTCTTTCTGCAGCGAAATTCATGACAGGAACTGCGAAGGTCTGAAAACGAGTCTCTGTTCTCAGATCAGTTTAAAGCTCTGTATGTATCCTATGTATGTATCCTATGGGTCGACATGAACTGCACGCACCTTCCCCTGGATTTATTTTATTTTATTTTTTATTTCACCTTTATTTAACCAGGTAGGCTAGTTGAGAACAAGTTCTCATTTGCAACTGCGACCTGGCCAAGATAAAGCATAGCAGTGTGAACAGACAACACAGAGTTACACATGGAGTAAACAATAAACAAGTCAATAACATGGTAGAAAAAAAAGAGAATCTATATACAATGTGTGCAAAAGGCATGAGGTAGGCAATAAATCGAATAATTACAATTTAGCAGATTAACACTGGAGTGATAAATCATCAGATGATCATGTGCAAGAAGAGATACTGGTGTGCAAAAGAGCAGAAAAGTAAATAAATAAAAGCAGTATGGGGGGTGAGGTAGGTAAATTGGGTGGGTAGTTTACAGATGGACTATGTACAGCTGCAGCGATCGGTTAGCTGCTCGGATAGCAGATTTTTAAAGTTGTTGAGGGAGATAAAAGTCTCCAACTTCAGAGATTTTTGCAATTCGTTCCAGTCGCAGGCAGCAGAGAACTGGAAGGAAAGGCGTCCAAATGAGGTTTTGGCTTTAGGGATGATCAGTGAGATACACCTGCTGGAGCGCGTGTTGCGGGTGGGTGTAGCCATCGTGACCAGTGAACTGAGATAAGGCGGCACTTTACCTAGCATAGCCTTGTAGATGACCTGGAGCCAGTGGGTCTGACGACGAACATGTAGCGAGGGCCAGCCGACTAGGGCATACAGGTCGCAGTGGTGGGTCGTATAAGGTGCTTTAGTAACAAAACGAATGGCACTGTGATAAACTGCATCCAGTTTGCTGAGTAGAGTATTGGAAGCTATTTTGTAGATGACATCGCCGAAGTCGAGGATCGGTAGGATAGTCAGTTTTACTAGGGTAAGTTTGGCGGCGTGAGTGAAGGAGGCTTTGTTGCGGAATAGAAAGCCGATTCTTGCTTTGATTTTGGATTGGAGATGTTTGATATGAGTCTGGAAGGAGAGTTTGCAGTCTAGCCAGACACCTAGGTACTTATAGATGTCCACATATTCTAGGTCGGAACCGTCCAGGGTGGTGATGCTAGTCGGGCGTGCGGGTGCAGGCAGCGAACGGTTGAAAAGCATGCATTTGGTTTTACTAGCGTTTAAGAGCAGTTGGAGGCCACGGAAGGAGTGTTGTATGGCATTGAAGCTCGTTTGGAGGTTAGATAGCACAGTGTCCAAGGAAGGGCCGGAAGTATATAGAATGGTGTCGTCTGCGTAGAGGTGGATCAGGGAATCGCCCGCAGCAAGAGCAACATCATTGATGTATACAGAGAAAAGAGTCGGCCCGAGAATTGAACCCTGTGGTACCCCCATAGAGACTGCCAGAGGACCGGACAACATGCCCTCCGATTTGACACACTGAACTCTGTCTGCAAAGTAGTTGGTGAACCAGGCAAGGCAGTCATTAGAAAAACCGAGGCTACTGAGTCTGCCGATAAGAATATGGTGATTGACAGAGTCGAAAGCCTTGGCCAGGTCGATGAAGACGGCTGCACAGTAATGTCTTTTATCGATGGCGGTTATGATATCGTTTAGTACCTTGAGCGTGGCTGAGGTGCACCCATGACCGGCTCGGAAACCGGATTGCACAGCGGAGAAGGTACGGTGGGATTCGAGATGGTCAGTGATCTGTTTGTTGACTTGGCTTTCGAAGACCTTAGATAGGCAGGGCAGGATGGATATAGGTCTGTAACAGTTTGGGTCCAGGGTGTCTCCCCCTTTGAAGAGGGGGATGACCGCGGCAGCTTTCCAATCCTTGGGGATCTCAGATGTTACGAAGGAGAGGTTGAACAGGCTGGTGATAGGGGGTGCGACAATGGCGGCGGACAGTTTCAGAAATAGGGGGTCCAGATTGTCAAGCCCAGCTGATTTGTATGGGTCCAGGTTTTCCAGCTCTTTCAGAACATCTGCTATCTGGATTTGGGTAAAGGAGAAGCTGGGGAGGCTTGGGCGAGTAGCAGCGGGGGGGGCGGGGCTGTTGGCCAAGGTTGGAGTCGCCAGGAGGAAGGCATGGCCAGCCATTGAGAAATGCTTGTTGAAGTCTTCGATTATCATGGATTTATCGGTGGTGACCGTGTTACCTAGCCTCAGTGCAGTGGGCAGCTGGGAGGAGGTGCTCTTGTTCTCCATGGACTTTACAGTATCCCAGAACTTTTTGGAGTTAGAGCTACAGGATGCAAATTTCTGCTTGAAAAAGCTGGCCTTTGCTTTCCTGACTGACTGCGTGTATTGGTTCCTGACTTCCCTGAACAGTTGCATATCGCGGGGGCTCTTCGATGCTATTGCAGTTCGCCACAGGATGTTTTTGTGCTGGTCGAGGGCAGTCAGGTCTGGAGTGAACCAAGGGCTATATCTGTTCTTGGTTCTGCATTTTTTGAACGGAGCATGCTTGTCTAATATGGTGAGGAAGTAACATTTAAAGAATGACCAGGCATCCTCAACTGACGGGATGAGGTCAATATCCTTCCAGGGTACCCGGGCCAGGTCGATTAGAAAGGCCTGCTCGCAGAAGTGTTTTAGGGAGCGTTTGACAGTGATGAGGGGTGGTCGTTTGACCGCGGACCCGTGGCGGATACAGGCAATGAGGCAGTGATCGCTGAGATCTTGATTGAAGACAGCAGAGGTGTATTTGGAGGGCAGGTTGGTCAGGATAATGTCTATTAGGGTGCCCATGTTTACGGATTTAGGGTTGTACCTGGTGGGTTCCTTGATGATTTGTGTGAGATTGAGGGCATCAAGCTTGGATTGTAGGACTGCCGGGGTGTTAAGCATATCCCAGTTTAGGTCACCTAACAGAACAAACTCTGAAGCTAGATGGGGAGCGATCAATTCACAGATGGTGTCCAGGGCACAGCTGGGAGCTGAGGGGGGTCGGTAGCAGGCGGCAACAGTCAGTAACCAATGAGAATTGGAATGGAGTTTCTACGTAGATCTCAGACCTTATAAAGCCCCAAGGAATGGAGGGAGCTCTCTTTTTGACGTTCGTCATGACGCAAAGCAAGACCTCAGGATGGCATTTTGAAACGCTCAGTTATCGGCCTTAGATATATCCGTCTGTAATTTAATTCGATATAGGTGTTAGAAACATCATAACGAAGTTATTTTAAACCGAGTTATATCAGTTTATGCGAGTATATTGCAATTTTCGGAATTTCCTTAGTATTGCGTTTTGAACATTTGGGCACGTCTGCGCCACATAGCTATTGTTAGCTGCTAGTTCCAAAGTTGAAGAGGACGTTTTACAACCGAGCAACGATTATTTTGGACAAAGGACAACTTGCCCAAGATTCTGATGGAAGCTCGTCCAAAAGTAAGAGCTATTTATGATGTTATTCCGTATTTATGTGGAAAAATGTAAAAGGATTTGTCCGCCATTATTGCGGCACTAGTCTGGCTGTAACGCACACTGTATGTCTAGTAACGTTAATTTTAAAAATCTAACACAGCGGTTGCATTAATAACTAATGCATCTTTCAATTGCTGTCCAACCTGTATTTTTTAGTCAAGTTTACGATTATTTATCGATTAGATTAGGTGCCTCTCCAAGATGGCGCCGGCCAGAATGCATGAAATGCTGCTACTGATCACATTGTATAACCACGATTTGTGCTGCTAAATATGCACATTTTCGAACAAAACCTATATGCATTGTGTAATATGATGTTACAGGACTGTCATCTGATGAAGTTTATCAAGGTTAGTCCAATTATATATCTTCTGCTGGATTGTTACGATCGCTAACATTTGCTGCTGGTAAATGCGGTTGTGTTTCTGGCTATTGTGGTAAGCTAATATAATGCTATATTGTGTTTTCGCTGTAAAACACTTAAAAAATCTGACATATTGGCTGGATTCACAAGATGTTGGGCTTTCATTTGCTGTACGCTGTGTATTTTTCAGAAATGATTTATGATGAGTAATTAGGTATTTGACGTTGGTCTCTGTAATTATTCTGGCTGCATCGACGCTATTTCAGATTGCAGCTGCAATGTAGAACTGTGATTTATACCTGAAATATGCAAATTTTTCTAACTAAACATATGCTATACAATAAATATGTTATCAGACTGTCATTTGATGAAGTTGTTTCTTGGTTAGTGGCTATTTACAGTGGGGAGAACAAGTATTTGATACACTGCCGATTTTGCAGGTTTTCCTACTTACAAAGCATGTAGAGGTCTGTAATTTTTATCATAGGTACACTTCAACTGTGAGAGACGGAATCTAAAACAAAAATCCAGAAAATCACATTGTTTGATTTTTAAATAATTAATTTGCATTTTATTGCATGACATAAGTATTTGATCACCTACCAACCAGTAAGAATTCCGGCTCTCACAGACCTGTTAGTTTTTCTTTAAGAAGCCCTCCTGTTCTCCACTCATTACCTGTATTAACTGCACCTGTTTGAACTCGTTACCTGTATAAAAGACACCTGTCCACACACAATCAAACAGATTCCAACCTCTCCACAATGGCCAAGACCAGAGAGCTGTGTAAGGACATCAGGGATAAAATTGTAGACCTGCACAAGGCTGGGATGGGCTACAGGACAATAGGCAAGCAGCTTGGTGAGAAGGAAACAACTGTTGGCGCAATTATTAGAAAATGGAAGAAGTTCAAGATGACGGTCAATCACCCTCGGTCTGGGGCTCCATGCAAGATTTCACCTCGTGGGGCATCAATGATCATGAGGAAGGTGAGGGATCAGCCCAGAACCACACGGCAGGACCTGGTCAATGACCTGAAGAGAGCTGGGACCACAGTCTCAAAGAAAACCATTAGTAACACACTACGCCGTCATGGATTAAAATCCTGCAGCGCACGCAAGGTCCCCCTGCTTAAGCCAGTGCATGTCCAGGCCTGTCTGAAGTTTGCCAATGACCATCTGGATGATCCAGAGGAGGAATGGGAGAAGGTCATGTGGTCTGATGAGACAAAAATAGAGCTTTTTGGTCTAACTCCACTCGCCGTGTTTGGAGGAAGAAGAAGTATGAGTACAACCCCATGAACACCATCCCAACCGTGAAGCATGGAGGTGGAAACATCATTCTTTGGGGATGCTTTTCTGCAAAGGGGACAGGACGACTGCACCGTATTGAGGGGAGGATGGATGGGGCCATGTATCGCGAGATCTTGGCCAACATCCTCCTTCCCTCAGTAAGAGCATTGAAGATGGGTCGTGGCTGGGTCTTCCAGCATGACAACGACACGAAGCACACAGCCATGGCAACTAAGGAGTGGCTCCGTAAGAAGCATCTCAAGGTCCTGGAGTGGCCTAGCCAGTCTCCAGACCTGAACCCAATAGAAAATCTTTGGAGGGAGCTGAAATTCCGTATTGCCCAGCGACAGCCCCGAAACCTGAAGGATCTGGAGAAGATCTGTAGGGAGGAGTGGGCCAAAATCCCTGCTGCAGTGTGTGCAAACCTAGTCAAGAACTACAGGAAACGTATGATCTCTGTAATTGCAATCAAAGGTTTCTGTACCAAATATTAAGTTCTGCTTTTCTGATGTATCAAATACTTATGTCATGCAATAAAATGCAAATTAATTACTTAAAAATCATACAATGTGATTTTCTGGATTTTTGTTTTAGATTCCGTCTCTCACAGTTGAAGTGTACCTATGATAAAAATTACAGACCTCTACATGCTTTGTAAGTAGGAAAACCTGCAAAATCGGCAGTGTATCAAATACTTGTTCTCCCCACTGTATATCTTTATTTGGTCGAAATTGTGATAGCTACCTATGCAGGAAAAAAATGGTGGAGAAAAAAAAGTTGTGTCTTTTGCTATCGTGGTTAGCTAATAGATTTACATATTGTGTCTTCCCTGTAAAACATTTTAAAAATCAGAAATGATGGCTGGATTCACAAGATCTGTATCTTTCATCTGGTGTCTTGGACTTGTGATTTAATGATATTTAGATGCTAGTATTTACTTGTGGCGCTATGCTAGGCTATGCTAGTCAGCTTTTTTTACTGATGGGGGTGCTCCCGGATCCGGGATGCGTAGCAAGTAGAAGTTAAAAGTATATAATATAGTACCAGTCAAAATACTAATTTCAAGGTTTTTTCTTACTTAGACTATTTACTACATTGTAGAATAATAGTGAATGTTTACTAAAAGAAAAATGATCAAATTAATTATTTCTTCAACCTGAGACTCGTTGGCCTTGGCTCGTTTTTCTTTTTAAGACGTGTACAGTACCGTTCAAAAGTTTGGGGTCACTGAGAAATGTCTTTGAAAGGAAAACACATTAAAACAACATCAAATTGATCAGAAATACAGTGTAGACATTGTTAATGTTGTAAATGACTATTGTAGCTGGAAACGGCTGATTTTTAATGGAATATCTACATAGGAGTACAGAGGCCCATTATCAGCAACCATCACTCCTGTGTTCCAATGGCACGTTGTGTTAGCTAATCCAAGTGTATCATTTCAAAAGGCTAATTGATGTCACGGCCTGACCTTAGTTATCTTTGTTTTCTTTATTATTTTGGTTAGGTCAGGGTTTGACAAGGGTGGTATGTGTCTTTTTGTCTTGTCTAGGGTTTTTGTATGTCTAGATTGTGTGTCTAGTCTAGACATATGTAAGTCTATGGCGGTCTGGATTGGTTCCCAATCAGAGGCAGCTGTTTATCGTTGTCTCTGATTGGGGATCCTATTTAGGTTGCCATTTTCCAGTTTGGTCTATGTTGATGTTGCATGTCTGCACTTGTTGTTTATAGCGTTCACGTTTGTTTTGTTATTTTGTTAGTTTGTTTGTGTTCTTCGTGTTCAGTTGTCTTCTATTAAAAATATGTATTCACATCACGCTGAGCTTTGGTCTCCTCACTACGACGAACGTGACAATTGATCATTAGAAAACCCTTTTGCAATTATGTTAGCACAGCTGAAAACTGTTGTACTGATTAAAGAAGCAATAAAACTGGCTTTCTTTAGACTAGTTGAGTATCTGAAGCATCACCATTTGTGGGTTCGATTACAGGCTCAAAATGGCCAGAAACAAAGACCTTTCCTCTGAAACTCGTCAGTCTATTCTTGTTCTGAGAAATTAAGTCTATTCCATGCGAGAAATTGCCAAGAAACTGAAGATCTCGTACAACGCTGTGTACTACTCCTTTCACAGAACAGCGCAAACTGGCTCTAGCCAGAATAGAAAGAGGAGTGGGAGGCCCCGGTGCACAACTGAGCAGCAGTCTCAACGTCAACAGTGAAGAGGCGACTCTGGGATGCTGGCCTTCTAGACAGAGTTCCAACACTACTTTAGGAAACTAAAACATCCGTCAAACACAGGACGCAACAGCCAACCACGTCCGTCAAACACAGCACGCAACAGCCAACCACGTCCGTCAAACACAGCACGCAACAGCCAACCACGTCCGTCAAACACAGCACGCAACAGCCAACCACAGCACCGATAAAGGATGATATCCATCCGTACTTTTGCCACGTAGGGAATTTGTGTCACTAGACCTTCTCAAAGAGTAGTTGAGTACCGCTGGTATAAACCATGTCTCTACAACTGTGTCACTAGACCTTCTCAAAGAGTAGTTGAGTACCGCTGGTATAAACCATGTCTCTACAACTGTGTCACTAGACCTTCTCAAAGAGTAGTTGAGTACCGCTGGTATAAACCATGTCTCTACAACTGTGTCACTAGACCTTCTCAAAGAGTAGTTGAGTACCGCTGGTATAAACCATGTCTCTACAACTGTGTCACTAGACCTTCTCAAAGAGTAGTTGAGTACCGCTGGTATAAACCATGTCTCTACAACTGTGTCACTAGACCTTCTCAAAGAGTAGTTGAGTACCGCTGGTATAAACCATGTCTCTACAACTGTGTCACTAGACCTTCTCAAAGAGTAGTTGAGTACCGCTGGTATAAACCATGTCTCTACAACTGTGTCACTAGACCTTCTCAAAGAGTAGTTGAGTACCGCTGGTATAAACCATGTCTCTACAACTGTGTCACTAGACCTTCTCAAAGAGTAGTTGAGTACCGCTGGTATAAACCATGTCTCTACAACTGTGTCACTAGACCTTCTCAAAGAGTAGTTGAGTACCGCTGGTATAAACCATGTCTCTACAACTGTGTCACTAGACCTTCTCAAAGAGTAGTTGAGTACCGCTGGTATAAACCATGTCTCTACAACTGTGTCACTAGACCTTCTCAAAGAGTAGTTGAGTACCGCTGGTATAAACCATGTCTCTACAACTGTGTCACTAGACCTTCTCAAAGAGTAGTTGAGTACCGCTGGTATAAACCATGTCTCTACAACTGTGTCACTAGACCTTCTCAAAGAGTAGTTGAGTACCGCTGGTATAAACCATGTCTCTACAACTGTGAAACATGTAGCGCAAATATTCTACCAATGTGACTGATTGAATGAATCCTTACTATCAGTATCTGCTAAATTTGGCTCAGAACCTTGTTTTGAGAATGAAAAAGGATATCTCAGTTTTCAAAGGCTCAGCTTGGAGAGAAGAAGACTCGTGAGGTGTTGGTCTGTCACATGATATGAACCAAAATGGTAATGATGAATTAATTACGCATGATGAATAAGCTAAATCATGCTTATGTTACGTGTCTGTAAGCAGTATATAAGAGATCTAACGGAACTGCCCCGATAGAGCTCCTGACAGACCTGTACTATGGTGGATCACGTTTGTTGGAACCTCTTCAGTTAACTGTCAATAAACAACTCATTTAAGATTGACTTTGAGTGTCCCATGTGTTGAATTTCCAGGACAAAAGTATAAACCATGTCTCTGATACTGTAGGTGTCACAGCATGCTGTGATATAAGCTGTTTTCAAGAGAGAGACAGAGAGAGAGAGAGAGATAACGAGAGAGAGAGATAAAGAGAGAGACAGAGAGAGAGACAAAGAGAGAGAGAGATAAAGAGAGAGAGAGAGATAAAGAGAGAGACAGAGAGAGAGAGAGAGAGAGAGAGAGAGAGAGAGAGAGAGAGAGAGAGAGAGAGAGAGAGAGAGAGAGAGAGAGAGAGAGAGAGAGAGACAGAGAGAGACAGAGAGATAAAGAGAGAGAGAGATAAAGAGAGAGACAGATAAAGAGAGAGACAGAGATAGAGAGAGAGAGAGACAAAGAGAGAGAGAGAGAGAGAGAGAGAGAGAGAGAGAGAGAGAGAGAGAGACAGAGAGATAAAGAGAGAGAGAGATAAAGAGAGAGACAGATAAAGAGAGAGACAGAGATAGAGAGAGAGAGAGACAAAGAGAGAGAGAGAGAGAGAGAGAGAGAGAGAGGTCACGATCAGATGAGCTCCTGCATTTTTCAGTATTTTCTTTAAAAAAGATACATTTAGAGTTAGATAAACTTGGATTTTTTGTCAGGAACACATACAGGATGCTACCCTCTACAACATAACCCTCACTTCAAATCAAAACTTGAAACCTACAACCTGATTTTGGACGGAATTACAGAATCACCTGAAAAGTTCACAAATACCAAGGATTAATTATTCTATACAGCAAATTCTCTGGAAAACAACAGAAACCTGAGAACACCACCCAACCTGGAACTGAGTGAGTAATGTTTAGTCTGAAACTATATTCTATTTCCAAAAGCCAAGAAGAATAATACATGACATTACTTTATAAGGACTGAATAGTAACATAACTCTGCCAAGCTTGATACAACTTCATCTAGCACTTAAGTGTCAAGTGAGAGGTGTCAAAGCCCATTAGCCCAACAATGGCAGGAGAGTCGAATAGTCTACCCCAACCAAATGGAGAGGCCTTAGAAGCTGCCTCCCGCTGTTCAGAGGTAATTAAAATACAGTACCCTGTCATTGTAAAGAATGATAAGGCAAGAAAAGATCACAAAATGAAGCTCCTTATGGAAAATCAAGAGACACTTTTTGCTGACTATTACAAAAATGGGAACATCAGCAACCTTATCTTCTACACAAACCATCCAGTGGCATGGCACAGTGCTATATTAGCACACTACCCCTTTGTTAAGAGAGGGGGGGTTAACGAGGGGTGGAAACTCAGGATACTTGACAACGAGGACTCTGAGTCAGCTAATATAAATCTATATAAGTCTGGAACAGTAATGGTACAGGGCAATCACAAACAGTTTCAGCTGGACTTTCACCAAATCAAAGAATTAGCCCAGCAGGAGAAGCTCTCCCTTGATAAAGATACCCCCACCCCAAGCGGGTCAGACCAGACGTCTTCATCATATAACCACACAGACGAGCAACCCTCAGCAGACAGTCAACCTCCCAGTACAGAGTACTTCTCCCTCATTGAAATGAGGTTCCTCTCTGAGTTTCCTGAATTCCTATCAGACCTTGTAGTCATAGCAGATCATATTCTAATTTTTGGTGATTTTAATATTCACATGGAGAAGTCCACAGACCCACTCCAAAAGTCTTTCGGAGCCATCATCGACTCAGTGGGTTTTGTCCAACATGTCTCTGGACCTACTCACTGCCACAGTCATACTCTGGACCTAGTTTTGTCCCATGGAATAAATGTTGTAGATCTTAATGTTTTTCCACATAATCCTGGACTATCGGACCACCATTTTATTACGTTTGCAATCGCAACAAATAATCTGCTCAGACCCCAACCAAGGAGCATCAAAAGTCGTGCTATAAATTCTCAGACAACACAAAAATTCCTTGATGCCCTTCCAGACTCCTTCTGCCTACCCAAGGACATCAGAGGACAAAAATCAGTTAACCACCTAACTGAGGAACTCAATTTAACCTTGCGCAATACCCTAGATGCAGTTGCACCCCTAAAAACGAAAAACATTTGTCATAAGAAACTAGCTCCCTGGTATACAGAAAATACCCGAGCTTTGAAGCAAGCTTCCAGGAAATTGGAACGGAAATGGCGCCACACCAAACTGGAAGTCTTCCGACTAGCTTGGAAAGACAGTACCGTGCAGTACCGAAGAGCCCTCACTGCTGCTCGATCATCCTACTTTTCCAACTTAATCGAGGAAAATAAGAACAATCCAAAATTTCTTTTTGATACTGTTGCGAAACTAACTAAAAAGCAGCATTCCCCAAGAGAGGATGGCTTTCACTTCAGCAGTAATAAATTCATGAACTTCTTTGAGGAAAAGATCATGACCATTAGAAAGCAAATTACGGACTCCTCTTTGAATCTGCGTATTCCTCCAGGGCTTAGCTGTCCTGGATCCGCACAGCTCTGCGAGGGCCTGGGATCGGGAGAGACACTTAAGTGTTTTAGTACTATATCTCTTGACACAATGATGAAAATAATCATGGCCTCTAAACCTTCAAGCTGCATACTGGATCCTATTCCTACTAAACTGCTGAAGGAGCTGCTTCCTGTGCTTGGCCCTCCTATGTTGAACATAATAAACAGCTCTCTATCCACCGGATGTGTACCAGACTCACTAAAAGTGGCAGTGATAAAGCCTCTCTTGAAAAAGCCAAACCTTGACCCGGAAAATATAAAAAACTATCGGCCTATATCGAATCTTCCATTCCTCTCAAAAATTTTAGAAAAAGCTGTTGCGCAGCAACTCACTGACTTTCTGAAGACAAACAATGTATACGAAATGCTTCAGTCTGGTTTTAGACCCCATCATAGCACTGAGACTGCACTTGTGAAGGTGGTAAATGACCTTTTAATGGCGTCAGACCGAGGCTCTGCATCTGTCCTCGTGCTACTAGACCTTAGTGCTGCCTTTGACACCATCGATCACCATATTCTTTTGGAGAGACTGGAAACCCAAATTGGTCTACACGGACAAGTTCTGGCCTGGTTTAGATCTTACCTGTCGGAAAGATATCAGTTTGTCTCTGTGAATGGTCTGTCCTCTGACAAATCAACTGTACATTTCGGTGTTCCTCAAGGTTCCGTTTTAGGACCACTATTGTTTTCACTATATATTTTACCTCTTGGGGATGTTATTCGAAAACATAATGTTAACTTTCACTGCTATGCGGATGACACACAGCTGTACATTTCAATGAAACATGGTGAAGCCCCAAAATTGCCCTCGCTAGAAGCCTGTGTTTCAGACATAAGGAAGTGGATGGCTGACAACTTTCTACTTTTAAACTCGGACAAAACAGAGATGCTTGTTCTAGGTCCCAAGAAACAAAGAGATCTTCTGTTAAATCTGACAATTAATCTTGATGGTTGTAAAGTCGTCTCAAATAAAACTGTGAAGGACCTCGGCGTTACTCTTGACCCTGATCTCTCTTTTGACGAACACATCAAGACTGTTTCAAGGACAGCTTTTTTCCATCTACGTAACATTGCAAAAATCAGAAATTTTCTGTCCAAAAATGATGCAGAAAAATTAATCCATGCATTTGTTACTTCTAGGTTAGACTACTGCAATGCTCTACTTTCCGGCTACCCGGATAAAGCACTAAATAAACTTCAGTTAGTGCTAAATACGGCTGCTAGAATCCTGACTAGAACCAAGAAATTTGATCACATTACTCCAGTGCTAGCTTCCCTACACTGGCTTCCTGTTAAGGCAAGGGCTGATTTCAAGGTTTTACTGTTAACCTATAAAGCGTTACATGGGCTTGCTCCTACCTATCTTTCCGAGTTGGTCCTGCCGTACATACCAATACGTACGCTACGGTCACAAGACGCAGGCCTCCTAATTGTCCCTAGAATTTCTAAGCAAACAGCGGGAGGCAGGGCTTTCTCCTATAGATCTCCATTTTTATGGAACAGTCTGCCTACCCATGTGAGAGACGCAGACTCGGTCTCAACCTTTAAGTCTTTACTGAAGACTTATCTCTTCAGTAGGTCATATGGTTGAGTGTAGTCTGGCCCAGGAGTGTGAAGGTGAACGGAAAGGCTCTGGAGCAACGAACCGCCCTTGCTGTCTCTGCCAGGCCGGTTCCCCTCTCTCCACTGGGATTCTCTGCCTCTAACCCTGTTACAGGGGCTGAGTCACTGGCTTGCTGGTGCTCTTTCATGCCGTCCCTAGGAGGGGTGCGTCACTTGAGTGGGTTGAGTTACTGACGTGATCTTCCTGTCTGGGTTGGCGCCCCCCCTTGGTTTGTGCTGTGGTGGAGACCTTTGTGGGTTATACTCGGCCTTGTCTCCGGATTGTAATGTTGGTGGTTGAGGATTTCCCTCTAGTGGTGCGGGGGCTGTGCTTTGGCAAAGTGGATGGGGTTATATCCTTCCTGTTTTGCCCTGTCCGAGGGTTTCTTCGGATGGGGCCACAGTGTCTCCTGACCGCTCCTGTCTCAGCCTCCAGTATTTATGCTGCAGTAGTTTATGTGTCGGGGGGCTAGGGTCAGTTGGTTACCTGGAGTACTTCTCCTGTCTTATCCAGTGTCCTGTGTGAATTTAAGTATGCTCTCTCTAATTCTTTCGTTCTCTCTTTCTCTCTGAGAACCTGAGCCCTAGGACCATATGTCAGGACTACCGGGCATGATGACACCTTGCTGTCCCCAGTCCGCCTGGCCTTGCTGCTATTCCAGTTTCAACTGTTCTGCCTGCGGTTACGGAACCCCTACCTGTCCCAGACCTGCTGTTTTCAACTCTTAATGATCGGCTATGAAAAGCCAACTGAGATTTATTCCTGATTATTATTTGACCATGCTTGTCATTTATGAACATTTTGAAAATCTTGGCGCTCTCTAATTTTCTCCTTCTCTCTTTCTTTCTCTCGGAGGACCTGAGCCCTAGGACCATACGTCGGGACTACCGGCCGTGGTGACTCCTTGCTGTCCCCAGTCCGCCTGGCCTTGCTGCTATTCCAGTTTCAACTGTTCTGCCTGCGGTTATGGAACCCCTACCTGTCCCAGACCTGCTGTTTTCAACTCTTAATGATCGGCTATGAAAAGCCAACTGAGATTTATTCCTGATTATTATTTGACCATGCTTGTCATTTATGAACATTTTGAAAATCTTGGCTCTCTCTAATTTTCTCCTTCTCTCTTTCTTTCTCTCGGAGGACCTGGGCCCTAGGACCATGCGTCGGGACTGCCGCCCGTGGTGACTCCTAGCTGTCCCCAGTCCGCCTGGCCTTGCTGCTATTCCAGTTTCAGCTGTTCTGCCTGCGGTTATGGAACCGCCACCTGTCCCAGACCTGTTGTTTTTCAACTCTTGATGATCGGCTATGAAAAGCCAACTGAAAATTATTCATGATTATTATTTGACCATGCTTGTCACTTATGAACATTTTTGAACATCTTGGCATAGTTCTGTTATAATCTCCACCCGGCACAGCCAGAAGAGGACTGGCCACCCCTCATAGCCTGGTTCCTCTCTAGGTTTCTTCCTAGGTTTTGGCCTTTCTAGGGAGTTTTTCCTAGCCACCGTGCTTCTACACCTGCATTACTAGCTGTTTGGGGTTTTAGGCTGGGTGTCTGTACAGCACTTCGAGATATTAGCTGATGTACGAAGGGCTATATAAAATAAAATTGAATTGAATTGAATCAACAGGAGAAAGAGCAGGAGCAGGAGAAGAACAGAGCACTAGAGGAGAGGATCAGACTACAGGAGGAGAGGGAGAGAGGGATGGAGGAGAGGATCAGACTACAGGAGGAGAGGGAGAAGAGGATGGAGGAGAGGATCAGACTACAGGAGGAGAGGTTGAGGGGGATGGCATGTGACAGAGAACAACCCACTAGGGAGGTGGCCATCCCCACAGAGACGCCAGCAGAACAGCCCACCTCAGCACCCGACAAAAGTCTCGACACCACAGCAGAACAGTCCACACCAGACCCTGACCATAGAAACGACATCACAACAGAACAGACAAAAGAAAAACCCCAAGCCCAGCAGCTCTCACCCCCTCTGAGCACCCCCCCTGTCAGCCACCCTGATAGCCCTCCTGACAACCCCCCCACACCCACTGAGGACAAACACAAGACACAGATTGTCCTTCTTATGGACTCAAATGGGAAATATATAGAAGAAAAAAAACTTTTTCCCAAACACAGTGTGTCTAAACTCTGGTGTCCAAACACCCAGCGCGCCCTAGACCTTCTGTCTGAGGACAAACTAGGCTCACCTAGCCACATAATAATACACACAGGCACAAACGACCTGAGAGCACAGCAGGAAAGGGTGGCCACAGCACTGAAGGGAGTGATCGAAAAAGCTTCTTCTACTTTCCCCAACGCACAAGTGGTTATCTCCACCCTGCTACCACGAAAAGACTTCCACCCTGCTACAATACAGCGGGTAAACGCAAGCATCTCCCGTGACTGTGCCTCAAAACCAAATGTTTTTCTGGCCCACCACTCCACCCTGGACTTGAACAGCCTCTATGACCAGGTCCACCTCTACAAGGCAGCAGTGCCCACCTTTGCCCGGACTCTAAAGGACATCGCTCTCAAACGCAGCCCCAACACTTCACACAGGAGCAACAGATCAATAGACACCCCACCAAGACCAGCGAGACACCCTCCAAGACCCCCCCCTGGACCTACACACCCCCCCCACATCAACCATGCCCACACCCAATTTAGGCCCCCTCAGATCAGACCTATGCCACTCCTGCCCACCCCATGCACCCCACCCCCGCAAAGAGGGCATCAACATGGAAGTCACACATACGCCCAGGTAGTGAGCGGGCAAACAGGCCCAACCCCCACTCTTACACTCGCCCAAGCCAACGGCATGTACCAGATGCTCAGCAGGCTCTGCTCACACTTACTGGCCTGAGGCCAAACCACACGGCCAACAACATTGGCCACTTTATGGAACAAAAAGCCTTCACTATATCATCCTGGAATATCCAAGGCCTGAGGTCATCTGCCTTTGGCCTAAAGAGCAGGAACCCGGACTTCACCAAAGAAATCGGTAATGCAGACATTGTCATCCTGCAAGAAACCTGGTACAGAGGAGACGGACCCACTGGTTGCCCTCTAGGTTACAGAGAACTGGTAGTCCCATCCACCAAACTACCAGGTGTGAAACAGGGAAGGGACTTAGGGGGAATGCTAATTTGGTATAGAGCAGACCTAACTCACTCCATTAAACTAATCAAAACAGGAACATTTTACATTTGGCTAGAAATTCAAAAGGAAATTATCTTAACAGAGAAAAATGTCCTCCTGTGTGCTACCTATATCCCCCCACTAGAATCCCCATACTTTAATGAAGACAGCTTCTCCATCCTGAATGAGGAAATCAATCATTTCCAGGCCCAGGGACATGTATTAGTCTGTGGCGACCTAAATGCCAGAACTGGACAAGAACCTGACACCCTCAGCACACAGGGGGACAAACACCTACCTGGAGGTGACAGCATTCCCTCCCCCATATGCCCCCCTAGGCACAACTATGACAACATAACCAACAAAAACGGGTCACAACTCCTGCAGCTCTGTCGCACGCTGGGTATGTACATAGTCAATGGTAGGCTTCGAGGGGACTCCTATGGTAGGTTCACCTATAGCTCATCTCTTGGCAGTAGCACTGTAGACTACTTTATCACTGACCTCAACCCAGAGTCTCTCAGAGCGTTCACAGTCAGCCCACTGACACCCCTATCAGACCACAGCAAAATCACAGTCTACTTGAACAGAGCAATACTCAATCACGAGGCATCAAAGCCAAAGGAACTGAGTAACATTAAGAAATGCTATAGATGGAAGGAATGCAGTTTGGAAATCTACCAAAAAACAATTAGACAACAGCAAATTCAATCCCTTTTAGACAACTTCCTGGGTAAAACATTCCACTGCAATAGTGGTGTAAACTTGGCAGTAGAAAATCTTAACAGTATATTTGACCTCTCAGCTTCCCTATCAAACCTAAAAATCTCAAATAGAAAACCGAAGAAAATGAACAACAATGACAAATGGTTTGATGACGAATGCAAAAATCTAAGAAATAAATTGAGAAACCTGTCCAACCAAAAACATAGAGACCCGGAAAACCTGAGTCTACGCCTTCACTATGGTGAATCACTAAAACAATACAGAAATACACTACGGAAAAAGAAGGAACAGCACGTCAGAAATCAGCTCAATGTAATTGAAGAATCCATAGACTCTAACCACTTCTGGGAAAATTGGAAAACACTAAACAAACAACAACACGAAGAATTATCTATCCAAAATGGAGATGTATGGGTAAACCACTTCTCCAATCTTTTTGGCTCTATAACAAAGAATAAAGAGCAAAAACATATACATGATCAAATACAAATCCTTGAATCAACTATTAAAGACTACCAGAACCCACTGGATTCTCCAATTACCTTGAACGAGTTACAGGACAAAATAAAAACCCTCCAACCCAAAAAGGCCTGTGGTGTTGATGGTATCCTTAATGAAATGATCAAATATACAGACAACAAATTCCAATTGGCTATACTAAAACTCTTTAACATCGTCCTTAGCTCTGGCATCTTCCCCAATATTTGGAACCAAGGACTGATCACCCCAATCCACAAAAGTGGAGACAAATTTGACCCCAATAACTACCGTGGAATATGCGTCAACAGTAACCTTGGGAAAATACTCTGCATTATCATTAACAGCAGACTCGTACATTTCCTCAATGAAAACAATGTACTGAGCAAATGTCAAATTGGCTTTTTACCAAATTACCGTACAACAGACCATGTATTCACCCTACACACCCTAATTGACAACCAAACAAACCAAAACAAAGGCAAAGTCTTCTCATGCTTTGTTGATTTCAAAAAAGCCTTCGACTCAATTTGGCATGAGGGTCTGCTATACAAATTGATGGAAAGTGGTGTTGGGGGAAAAACATACGACATTATAAAATCCATGTACACAAACAACAAGTGTGCGGTTAAAATTGGCAAAAAACACACACATTTCTTCACACAGGGTCGTGGGGTGAGACAGGGATGCAGCTTAAGCCCCAGCCTCTTCAACATATATATCAACGAATTGGCGAGGGCATTAGAACAGTCTGCAGCACCTGGCCTCACCCTACTAGAATCCGAAGTCAAATGTCTACTGTTTGCTGATGATCTGGTGCTTCTGTCACCAACCAAGGAGGGCCTACAGCAGCACCTAGATCTTCTGCACAGATTCTGTCAGACCTGGGCCCTGACAGTAAATCTCAGTAAGACCAAAATAATGGTGTTCCAAAAAAGGTCCAGTCGCCAGGACCACAAATTCCATCTAGACACCGTTGCCCTAGAGCACACAAAAAACTATACATACCTCGGCCTAAACCTCAGCACCACAGGTAACTTCCACAAAGCTGTGAACGATCTGAGAGACAAGGCAAGAAGGGCATTCTATGCCATCAAAAGGAACATAAATTTCAACATACCAATTAGGATCTGGCTAAAAATACTTGAATCAGTCATAGAGCCCATTGCCCTTTATGGTTGTGAGGTCTGGGGTCCGCTCACCAACCAAGATTTCACAAAATGGGACAAACACCAAATTGAGACTCTGCATGCAGAATTCTGCAAAAATATCCTCCGTGTACAACGTAGAACACCAAATAATGCATGCAGAGCAGAATTAGGCCGATACCCACTAATTATCAAAATCCAGAAAAGAGCCGTTAAATTCTACAACCACCTAAAAGGAAGCGATTCCCAAACCTTCCATAACAAAGCAATCACCTACAGAGAGATGAACCTGGAGAAGAGTCCCCTAAGCAAGCTGGTCCTGGGGCTCTGTTCACAAACACACCCCACAGAGCCCCAGGACAACAGCACAATTAGACCCAACCAAATCATGAGAAAACAAAAAGATAATTACTTGACACATTGGAAAGAATTAACAAACAAACAGAGCAAACTAGAATGCTATTTGGCCCTAAACAGAGAGTACACAGTGGCAGAATACCTGACCACTGTGACTGACCCAAACTTAAGGAAAGCTTTGACTATGTACAGACTCAGTGAGCATAGCCTTGCTATTGAGAAAGGCCGCCGTAGGCAGACATGGCTCTCAAGAGAAGACAGGCTATGTGCTCACTGCCCACAAAATGAGGTGGAAACTGAGCTGCACTTCCTAACCTCCTGCCCAATGTATGACCATATTAGAGACACATATTTCCCTCAGATCACACAGATCCACAAAGAATTCGAAAACAAATCCAATTTTGATAAACTCCCATATCTACTGGGTGAAATTCCACAGTGTGCCATCACAGCAGCAAGATTTGTGACCTGTTGCCACAAGAAAAGGGCAACCAGTGAAGAACAAACACCATTGTAAATACAACCCATATTTATGTTTATTTATTTTAACTTGTGTGCTTTAACCATTTATACATTGCTACAACACTGTATATATATAATATGACATTTGTAATGTCTTTATTGCTTTGCAACTTCTGTATGTGTAATGTTTACTGTTAATTTTTTTTGTTTATTTCACTTTTGTATATTATCTACCTCACTTGCTTTGGCAATGTTAACACATGTTTCCCATGCCAATAAAGCCCCTTGAATTGAATTGAATTGAGAGAGAGAGAGAGAGAGAGAGAGAGAGAGAGAGAGAGAGAGAGAGAGAGAGAGAGAGAGAGAGAGAGAGAGAGAGAGAGAGAGAGATAAAAGTAGTATAATGTTACTGAATAAAGACATTGAGCGGATTAAACCAGAGAGCTGGGAGCAGAGGGAGAGAGGAGAGGGAGAGAGGAGAGGGGGGAACTGATATTATATTCAAAGGTCACACAGATTTACAGGCAAGGAGAATGGTTCCTAGGAGGAAAGAAAATAATGTGACACAGTGATAAAACGGTCACATTCCGGCGGTGAGTGTGTTGTAAATTGAGTTCAGCAGGGATCACACAGGGATTTTATGGGACTGAGCTCTTTACACAGCTTTTCATTTCAGACCAAGAAAACACTTTTACCCCCCAACCCCCCAATTTCTGGATTCTGTTTGACATCAAATCTACACTGTTTTATATGTCCTATTTGATATACTCCTATTTCTTAACCAGGTAAGAACACATTCTGGCACTGAACACATTCTCTTTTCTACCAACAGTCTAGGGAAGAGTTGCAAGATAGAGATAGAGGAGAAGAGAAGAGAAGAGAGAGAGAGGAGAGGAGAGGAGAGGAGAGGAGAGGAGAGGAGAGGAGAGGAGAGGAGAGGAGAGGAGAGGAGAGGAGAGGAGAGGAGAGGAGAGGAGAGGAGAGGAGAGGAGAGGAGAGGAAATGAGAGGAGAGGAGACGAGAGGAGACGAGAGGAGAGGAGAGGAGAGGAGAGGGGTTATTGTGTCTAGATTGATGAGGGGAAACAATGATTTCATCCATTTTAGAATGAGGCTGTAACGTAACAAACTGTGGAAGAAGGGAAGGGGTCTGAATACTTTCCGAATGTCCTGTATCTGACCAAATGATGAAACACAAGAATTGTAATTTTGAGTTCCGTAAAGTCAGTGTGGAAGAGGTGAAAAAATATTTGTCTATCAACAATGACAAGCCACCGGGGTCTGACAACTTGGATGGAAAATTACTGAGGATAATAGCGGACGATATTGATATTGATGATATTGAGATATTGATGATGAGATATGATGAGATGATATTGATACACTCCTATTTGCCACATCTTCAATTTAAGTCTACCCCGGAGGGAAGCAAAAGTCATTCCGCTACCTAAAAATAGTAAAGCCCCCTTTACTGGCTCAAATAGCTGACCAATTAGCCTGTTACCAACACTTAGTAAACATTTGGATGAAATTGTGTAGGACCTGATACAATGCTATTTTACAGTAAACAAATTAACAACAGACATTCAGCACGCTTATAGGGAAGGACATTCAATAAGCACTTACACAAATGACTGATTATTGGCTGAGATAAATTGATGATAAAAAGATTGTGGGGGCTGTTGTGTTAGACATCAGTTCTGCTTTTGACATTATCGATCATAGTCTGCTGCTGGAAAAACGTATGTGTTATGGCTTTACACCCCCTGCTATAATGTGGATAAAGAGTTACCTGTCTAACAGAACACAGAGGGTGTTATTTAATGGAAGCCTCTCCAACATAATCCAGGTAGAATCAGGAATTCCCCAGGGCAGCTGTCTAGGCCCCTTACTTTTTTCAATTTTTACTAATGACATGCCACTGGCTTTGAGTTAAGCCAGTGTGTCTATGTATGCGGATGACTCAACACTATACACGTCAGCTACTACAGTGACTGAAATGACTGCAACACTTAACTTCTTTGGGACTGGGGGACAGTATTGAGTAGCTTGGATAAAAAGGTGCCCAGAGTAAACTGCCTGCTACTCAGTCCTAAAAGCTAGAATATGCATATAATTAGTAGATTTGGATAGAAAACACTCTGAAGTTTCTAAAACTGTTTGAATGATGTATGTGAGTATAACAGAACTCATATGGCAAAAAAAACTTGAGAAAAATCCAACCAAGAAGTGGGAAATCTGAGGTTTGTAGTTTTTCAACTCTTTGCCTATCCAAGGTATAGTGTAAATTTGGTCCGATTGCACTTCCTAAGGCTTCCACTAGATGTTAACAGTCTTTAGAACCTTGTTTGATGCTTCTACTGTGAAGGATGAGGGAATACGAGCTGATTGAGTAAGGGGTCTGGCATGAGCTGATCACGCGTGCTCACGTGAGAGTTAGCTGCGTTCCATTGCATTTCTACAGACAAAGGAATTCTCCGGTTGAAACATTATTGAAGATAT
>NC_092098.1:56764541-56820789 GCF_045679555.1 Salvelinus alpinus
ATGTTAAAAACATCCTAAAGATTGATTCTATACTTTGTCTGACATGTTTCTACGAACTGTAATATGACTTTTCATGTCAACTTTCGCCTGGACTTGCCCGCGCCTCGTGAGTTTGGATTGTGTACTAAATGCGCGGACAAAAAGGAGGTATTTGGAAATAAATGATGGACTTTATCGAACAAATCAAACATTTATTGTGGAACTGGGATTCCTGGGAGTGCATTCTGATGAAGATCGTCAAAAGTAAGTGAATATTTATAATGTTATTTCTGACTTCTGTTGACTCCACAACATGGCGGATATCTGTATGGCTTGTTTTTGTGTCTGAGCGCCGTACTCAGATTATTGCATGGTGTGCTTTTTCCGTAAAGCTTTTTTGAAATCTGACACAGCGGTTGCATTAAGGAGAAGTGGATCTAAAATTTCTTGCATAACACTTGTATCTTTTATCAATGTTTATTATGAATATTCCTGTAAATTGATGTGGGTCTCTGCAAAATCACCGGATGTTTTGGCACTACTGAACATAACGCGCCAATGTAAACTCAGATTTTTGGATATAAATATGAACTTTATCGAACAAAACATACATGTATTGTGTAACATGAAGTCCTGTGAGTGTCATCTGATGAAGGTCATCAAAGGTTAGTGATTAATTTTATCTCTATTTCTGCTTTTTGTGACCCCTCTCTTTGGCTGGAGAAATGGCTGTGTTTTTCTGTGACTTGGCTCTGACCTAACATAATCGTTTGGTGTGCTTTCGTCGTAAAGCATTTCTGAAATCGGACACTGTGGCTGGATTTACAACAAGTTTATCTTTAAAATGGTGTAAAATACTTGTATGTTTGAGGAATTTTAATTATTGGATTTCTGTTGTTTTGAATTTGGCGCCTGCAATTTCACTGGCCGTTGTTGAGGTGGGACACCAGCGTCCCGAATATCCCAGAGAGGTCAACAAAGAGCTGCAGTTAGTTTCAGAATGGGTGGCAAGGAATAAGTTAGTAGCTAGTGGTTAGAGTGTAGGGGGGGCAGGTAGCCTAGTGGTTAGAGTGTAGAGGGGGCAGGAAGCCTAGTGGTTAGAGTTTAGGGGCGGCAGGTAGCCTAGTGGTTAGAGTGTAGAGGGGGGGGCAGGAAGCCTAGTGGTTAGAGTTTAGGGACGGCAGGTAGCCTAGTGGTTAGAGTGTAGGGGGGGCAGGTAGCCTAGTGGTTAGAGTTTAGGGACGGCAGGTAGCCTAGTGGTTAGAGTGTAGGGGGGGCAGGTAGCCTAGTGGTTAGAGTTTAGGGACGGCAGGTAGCCTAGTGGTTAGAGTGTAGGGACGGCAGGTAGCCTAGTGGTTAGAGTGTAGAGGGGGCAGGTAGCCTAGTGGTTAGAGTGTAGGGGGGGCAGGTAGTCTAGTGGTTAGAGTTTAGGGACGGCAGGTAGCCTAGTGGTTAGAGTGTAGGGACGGCAGGTAGCCTAGTGGTTAGAGTTTAGGGACGGCAGGTAGCCTAGTGGTTAGAGTTTAGGGACGGCAGGTAGCCTAGTGGTTAGAGTGTAGGGGGGGCAGGTAGCCTAGTGGTTAGAGTGTAGGGACGGCAGGTAGCCTAGTGGTTAGAGTGTAGAGGGGGCAGGTAGCCTAGTGGTTAGAGTGTAGGGGGGGCAGGTAGTCTAGTGGTTAGAGTTTAGGGACGGCAGGTAGCCTAGTGGTTAGAGTGTAGGGGTGTCAGGTAGCCTAGTGGTTAGAGTGTAGGGACGGCAGGTAGCCTAGTGGTTAGAGTTTAGGGACGGCAGGTAGCCTAGTGGTTAGAGTGTGGGGGGGGGGAAGGTAGCCTAGTGGTTAGAGTGTAGGGGGGGCAGGTAGTCTAGTGGTTAGAGTTTAGGGACGGCAGGTAGCCTAGTGGTTAGAGTGTGGGGGCGGCAGGTCGCCTAGTGATTAGAGTGTAGGGGCGGCAGGTAGCCTCGTGGTTAGAGTGTAGGGACGGTAGGTAGCCTAGTGGTTAAAATGTAGGGACGGCAGGTAGCCTAGTGGTTAGAGTGTAGGGACGGCAGGTAGCCTAGTGGTTAGAGTGTAGGGACGGCAGTGCTCGAAATGACAGGATGTTACAATGAGGTGGGACCAAGTCACACTTCTCAAAGGCAACAAATTTGTGGAACGACCCTCCTATATGCTGTAAGTTAAAATCCCACAGGACTCCTGCCTATAATCAAATACACCCAAATAAAAACTGAACACACATGGCTAGCTACACCTGGGCATCGAGCCGGGTGCCATGAAGCCGGCCCAACATATCTGGCCTCCAGTACGTCTCCTCGGGCCGGCGTACATGGCACCAGCCTTACAGGTGGTGTCCCCGGTTCGCATGCATAGCCCAGTGCGGGCTATTCCACCTCGCCGCACTGGCAGGGCTACGGGGACCATTCAACCTGGTAAGGTTGGGGAGGCTCGGTGCTCAAGAGCGCGTGTCCTCCTTCACGGTCCGGTATATCCGGCGCCACCTTCCCGCCCCAGCCCAGTACCACCAGTGCCTACACCACACACCAGGCTTCCAGTGCATCTCCAGAGCCCTGTACGCACTGTTCCTTCTCCCCGCACTCGCCCTGAGGTGCGTGCCCTCAGCCCGGTACCTCCAGTTCCGGCACCACGCATCAGGCCTATAGTGCGTCTCAGCCGGCCAGAGTCTGCCGTCTGCCCAGCGGTGCCTGAACTGCCCGTCTGCCCAGCGGCGCCTGAACTGCCCGTCTGCCCAGCGGCGCCTGAACTGCCCGTCTGCCCAACGCCGTCTGAACTGTCCGTCTGCCCAACGCCGTCAGAGCTGGCCGTCTGCCAAGCGCCATCGGAGCCATCCGTCTCCCCAGCGCCATCTGAGCCATCCGTCTCCCCAGCGCCATCTGAGCCATCCGTCTGCCCAGCGCCATCTGAGCCGTCCGTCTCCCCAGCGCCATCTGAGCCATCCGTCTCCCCAGCGCCGTCTTAGCCATCCGTCTCCCCAGCGCCGTCTGAGCCATCCGTCTGTCCCGAGCCGTTAGAGCCGCCCGTCTGTCCCGAGCCGTCAGAGCCGTTCGTCAGTCAGGAGCCGCTAGAGCCATTCGTCAGTCAGGATCTGCCAGGGCCGCCAACCAGACAGGATCTGCCAGAGCCGCCAACCAGACAGGATCTGCCAGAGCAGCCAACCAGACAGGATCTGCCGGAGCCGTCAGTCAGCCATGAGCGTCCAGAGCCGTCAGCCAGTCATGAGCTGCCCTACAGTCATGAGCTGCCCTACAGTCATGAGCTGCCCTACGGTCATGAGCTGCCCTACGGTCATGAGCTGCCCTACGGTCATGAGCTGCCCTACGGTCATGAGCTGCCCTACAGTCATGAGCTGCCCTACAGTCATGAGCTGCCCTACAGTCATGAGCTGCCCTACAGTCATGAGCTGCCCTACAGTCATGAGCTGCCACTCAGTCATGAGCTGCCACTCAGTCCGGAGCTGCCACTCAGTCCGGAGCTGCCATTCAGTCCGGAGCTGCCATTAGTCCGGAGTTGCCCCTCTGTCCTGAGCTACCTCTCTGTCCTGAGCTACCTCTCTGTCCTGAGCTACCTCTCTGTCCTGAGCTACCTCTCTGTCCTGAGCTACCTCTCTGTCCTGAGCTACCTCCTAAATCATGTGGGGGCCTTGGGGAGGATTCTTAGGCCAAGGTCGTGGGCGAGGGTCGCCACTCAAAGGACGCTAAGGAGGGGGACAAAGACAGTGGTGGAGTGGTGTCCTCGTCCTGCGCCGGAGCCGCCACCGCGGACAGATGCCCACCCAGACCCTCCTCTTGAGTTGTAGGGGTGCGTTCGGAGTCCGCACCTCAGGAGGGGGGTACTGTAACGTCCTGACCAGAGTTATTATGTGTTTTGCTTGTTTAGTGTTGGTCAGGACGTGAGCTGGGTGGGAATTCTATGTTGTGTGTCTAGTTTGTCTGTTTCTATGTCCAGCCTAATATGGTTCTCAATCAGAGGCAGATGGTAATCGTTGTCCCTGTTTGAGAATCATATATAGGAGGCTTGTTTTGTGTTGGGATTTTGTGGGTGTTTGTTTCCTGTCTCTGTGATTGTCTGCACCAGATAGGTCTGTCTCGGTTTTTGCACATTTTGTTATTTTGTATGTTGTTTGTAGTGTTTTCAATTGTTCTTTATTAAACATGTTGAACACTAGCCGCGCTGCACTTTGGTCCAATCCTTGCTACTCCTCTTCGGATGAAGAGATGGAGGAAAGCCGTTACAACTACCATGTTGTGTTATTGTCATGTGTTGCTGCCATTTAATTGTCATGTGTTACTGCCATGCTGTGTTGTTGTCTTGTGTTACTGCCATGTTATTGTCATGTACTGCTGCCATGTTGTGTTGCTGCCATGTTGTGCTGCTGCCATGTTGTGTTTTTGTCTTATGTTACTGCCATGATGTGTTATTGTCATGTGTTGATGCCATGTTGTCTTGCTGCCATGTTATGTTATTGTCATGTGTTGATGCCATGTTGTCTTGCTGCCATGTTATGTTATTGTCATGTGTTGCTGCCATGTTGTGCTGCTGCCATGCTGTGTTGATGCCATGTTATTGTCATGTGCTGCTGCCATGTTGTGTTTTTGTCTTATGTTACTGCCATGATGTGTTATTGTCTTGTGTTACTGCCATGTTATTGTCATGTACTGCTGCCATGTTGTGTTGCTGCCATGTTGTGCTGCTGCCATGTTGTGTTTTTGTCTTATGTTACTGCCATGATGTGTTATTGTCATGTGTTGATGCCATGTTGTCTTGCTGCCATGTTATGTTATTGTCATGTGTTGATGCCATGTTGTTTTGCTGCCATGTTATGTTATTGTCATGTGTTGCTGCCATGTTGTGCTGCTGCCATGCTGTGTTGCTGCCATGTTATTGTCATGTACTGCTGCCATGTTGTTGCCATGTGTTGCTGCCATGTTGTGTTGCTGCCATGTTATTGTCATGTGTTGCTGCCATGTTGTGTTGCTGCCATGTTGTGCTGCTGCCATGTTGTGCTGCTGTCATGTTATTGTCATGTGCTGCTGCCATGTTGTGTTGTTGTCATGTTGGGCTCCTGCCATGTTATGTTGTTGTCATGTGCTGCTGCCATGTTATGTTATTGTCATGTGTTGCTGCCATGTTGTGCTGCTGCCATTTTGTGCTGCTGTCATGTTATTGTCATGTGCTGCTGCCATGTTGTGTTGTTGTCTTGTGTTACTGCCATGCTGTGTTGTTGTCATGTGTTGTTGCCATATTATTGTCATGTGTTATTGCCATGTACTGCTGCCATGTTCTGTTGCTGCCATGTTATTGCCATGTGTTGCTTCCATGTTGTATTGTTGCCATGTGTTGCTGCCATGTTGTGCTGCTGCCATGTTGTGTTGCTGTCCTGTGTTGCTGCCATGTTGTGTTATTGCCATGTGTTGCTGCCATGTTGTGCTGCTGCCATGTTATTGTCATGTGTTGCTGCCATGTTATGTTATTGTCTTAGATCTATTTTTATTTAGGGTTGTAGTTTCTCTCTTGTCATGACGTATGTTTTGTCCAACATTTTTATCTTTAATCCAAGCCCCCGTCCCCGCAGGAGGGCTTTTGCCTCTTGGTAGGCCATCATTGCAAATAAGAATGTGTTTTTAGTTGACTTGTCTAGTTAAATAATAACAAAAGAAAATGTCTCTTAAAAGTTTATATAAACATGTTCAAATGTAATGAGAAATCAGACTTGGGCCAAAGTTAGAAAAACAGACTCTGTTGCCGAATGGCATTTTTTTTCAGGCAATTGAGAAATAGATGAACTTTCTCAAACAAGAAAGAAAGTTAAATCATTCTACTTTCTAAGTTCTATCTCAGATGTTGCTGATGATCCATTGACAGTTTGGGAAACAGTCCATGCACTGAACCGTGGACTCTCCTCTCCTGCCTAGGCAAGTCGTGTCAGACTCTGGAATCATTAATGAGAAAAATTAGAAGCGAAGCTTTTAATCAGCATTTTTATCTCGGCAGGATTTTTATTTGGAAAGAAATGGTGGTTTAATTGACCCTGGTGAGGCAGACGACTGCCGGCACTCTCTCCCAGCCTTCAGTCTAATCAATAACTTTGATTTGATTTGGCCCGATGGAAGTTTCATCAACATCGAGTGAATCTATGTTTAAATTCAGCAACTTTCTACTGGTGACGTGCTAGAAGACCTGGTTAAGATTGATGTAATAAAATCCACTGGAGCTGACGTGCTTGATCTTTTTTTGCTGTAGCTTTCTGATCCTCTGACTGCATCACCTTTAACACATATGTTTAACCCCCTAGTACCATCCCCAGAGTCTGGAAGGAAGCCCATACACTCCCCCTGGTACCATCCCCAGAGTCTGGAAGGAAGCCCATACACTCCCCCTGGTACCATCCCCAGAGTCTGGAAGGAAGCCCATACACTCCCCCTGGTACCATCCCCAGAGTCTGGAAGGAAGCCCATACACTCCCCCTGGTACCATCCCCAGAGTCTGGAAGGAAGCCCATACACTCCCCCTGGTACCATCCCCAGAGTCTGGAAGGAGGCCCAAACACTCCCCCTGGTACTATCCCCTTTTTATGTGAGGACAGGCGCTTGAGACGAGAAGCAGGTACCAGGGGGAGTGTTATGTTAGTGTGAGGGACGTTTTAAAACTTCTTATGGCTGCAGGGGCAGTATCGAGTAGCTTGGATCAAAAAGTGCCCAGAGGTGCCCAGAGTAAACTGCCTGCTCCTCAGTCCCAGTTGCTAATATATGCATATTATTATTAGTATTGGATAGAAAACATTCTGAAGTTTCTAAAACTCTTTGAATGATGTCTTTGAGTATAACAGAACTCATATGGCAGGCAAAAACCTGAGAAAAAAATCCAACCAGGAAGTGGGAAATCGTCTATCGAATACACAGTGGGATATGGGTCAGTTTGCACTTCCTACGGCTTCCACTAGGTGTCAACAGTCTTTAGAACCTTGTCTGATGCTTCTACTGTTTAGTGGGGTCGAAGGAGACGGGAATGAGTAAGGTCTGCCATGAGCTGCCCATGCTTTGACCATGCGCGTTCACATGAGAGGGAGCTCTGTTTCATCGCACTTCTGAAGACAATGGAATTCTCCGGTTGGAACTTATTGAAGATTTATGTTAAAAACATCCTAAAGATTTATTCAATACATCATTTGACATGTTTCTACTGACTGTTACGGAACTTTAACATTTCGTCTGCTTTTAGTGAACACGCTTTGAGACTTTGGATTTGTTTACCAAACACGCTAACAAAAGTAGCTATTTGGACAAAAATGATGGGCATTACCGAACAAAACTAACATTTCTTGTGGAAGTGGGAATCCTGGGAGTGCATTCCGACGAAGATCAGCAAAGGTAACTGAAGTATTATAATGCTATTTATGAATTTTGTTGACTCCACAATTTGGCGGCCTTTTGTGGCTGATCGCTGTTCTCAGAATATTTGGCTTCCTTTTGTGGCTGAACGCTGTTCTCAGATTATTGAATATTGGGCTTTTGCCGTAAAGCTTTTTTGAAATCTGACACAGCGGTTGCATTAAGAACAAGTTTATCTTTAATTCTATGTAAAACATGTATCTTTCATCAAAGTTTATGATGAGTATTTCTGTTATTTGATGTGGCTCTCTGCAATTTCTACTGATATTTTTGGAGGCATTTCTGAACATGGCGCCAATGTAAACTGAGGTTTTTGGATATAAATATGAACTTTATCGAACAAAACATATATGTATTGTGTAACATGAAGTCCTATGAGTGTCATCTGATGAAGATCATCAAAGGTTAGTGATTCATTTTATCTCTATTTCTGCTTTTTGTGACTCCTGTCTTTGGCTGGAAAAATGGCTGGGTTTTTCTGTGATTTTGCGGTGACCTAACATAATCGTTTGTGGTGCTTTCGCTGTAAAACCTTTTTTAAATCGGACACTGTGGTGGGATGAACAAGAAGTGTATCTTTAAAATGGTGTGAAATACTAGGAATTTTAATGATGAGATTTCTGTTGTTTGAATTTGGAGCACTGCACTTTCACTGGCTGTTGTCATATCGATCCCGTTAACGGGATTGCAGCCATTAATTACCACTGGACAGGAACGGAATACGGACAGCGTCTGGACAGGGGAAACGTAAACGACAACACTGTTGACACGGGGAACACAACTGAGGAACAGACAGATATAGAGGAGGCAATCAACAAAGGGAAGGAGTCCAGGTGAGTCCAAGTGAGTGCTATTGCACGTAATGATGGTGACATTTTCACTACAAAATGTATTCTTAAAGTCAGGTTTCAGAACAGGTGAAAGAACTATCCCTGTTACTTCTTTGTTTTTAAATGATGTTCTTAATTGTTTGGGATAAGAAGAAACACAGACCTTTTTATTGACCTGTCTAAGCCTTCAACACTGTGGATCAGTCCTTACTTATTCAGAGGATTTTATCACTTGGACCAGGCTGTTTTGTTGCTGGTTAGAAAAGTATTTAAAGGACAGAACACATGTGTATTTATTGATGGTTTTAAATCAGGTTTTCTGGACATAACAATGGGTGTCCCACATGGATCCACTCTTGGCCCTTTTCACTATTTACATGAACAATATTGGTTTATCTGTTAAAAAACGATATATTTTCAACTGTATGCAGATGACAGTGTGGCGCATGCTATTCCCCCAACAGCTGACCAGGCTCTGTCAGAGCTTCAATCTGCCTTCATTGCCCTGCAGAAAGCCTTTGCTGAACAGAAATTGGTACTTCATGCAGGTAAAACCAAGGAAAGGAAAAGCTGTGGTGGACTATATAGTTACCCTCCATGACTGTCTAGAAACTTGTTTGTAATTTAAGGCGTTATCTCATACACCAGATGATTACAGAATACGGATGCTTTTACTTAATCGGAGAAGAAAGTAGACTTCCTGATCACTCTCATTTATTTATGATATTTTCTGTTGGCTACAAACGTTCTCAACCAGGTACTGCTGTGCATCACACGGGGTAAAATATACATAACTCGCATAGGCCTAAATGTAAAAAACGAAATGTGCCAAAATGACTTTCTATGTTCTGAAATGGCATGTAGAGCTCTGGTGAAACTCATCGAAACTCTGCAAAGATGCCAAGAAAAAACATTTGATTTAGATCTGTGGTATTAAACATTTTTTTTTATATTATATATTCTGAAATGGGAAAGAAATGATGTGAACAAAGATTACACCCCCAGATCCAGGAAAGTTTACAAGCCTTATTGGAATTGTAACGTTTGTCTTAGGCTGAAGGAAGAGTGGACCAAGGTGCAGCGTTTAAAGTGTTCATGATTTAATAAAAACAAAAACAATCGAACAAAAAACAACAAACAGGAGAACGAAAGCGAACAGTTCTGTCAGGCAAACAAAACAGCTAAACAGAAAACAACTACCCACAAAACACAGGTGGGAAAAGGCTACCTAAGTATGGTTCTCAATTAAAGACAACGATAGACAGCTGCCTCTGATTGAGAACCACACCCGGTCAAACACACAGAAATAGAAAACATAGAACACAAAACATAGAATGCCCACCCCAACCAAACCAAAATAGAGACATAAAAAGGATCTCTAAGGTCAGGCAGTGCCAGGAATGGTGAGGATATATGGTCTGTAATGCACAAGGCTGAATACGTTTAACTACAGTGTGAAGATAACAAGAGAACAGTGTAGGAAGGAATGTAAGAAAAAACAGCATCTGTTTGATAAAACACTGAGCCTATTTAAACAGAGATATCAGACAGGGCAGTTACAGTTACAACTTGAGGAGATACAGACAAGACATCCTCAACAGTTATTACACCTTGAGGAGATACAGACAAGACATCCTCAACAGTTATTACACCTTGAGGAGAAACAGACAAGACAATTTTATAAAGACATATGTTCCCTGAGAACTAAACTGGAAAATAAAACGTTAGAACCCTCTTACATATGTAACCCATATTTAAATGAGGAGCTGTCTGTGGCAGAAGTTAAGGTGATTGACGCTGCAAAACATGGGAAAGTGTTTGGCATTGATGAACTGCCTAATGATGTTTTAAAATCCCCCAAATTGATTCGCTCCAAACTTGTTTTGACTTTAGTATACTGCCATACATTTGGTATAAGTCTACAGTGAATCCTATTCCCACATATTCAGAAAATAACCCGAGAGTGCCACTCAACTATAGAGGCGTAAGTTTATTAAACACGGTCTATAAATTATGTTCATCCATCCTTAACAATAGGCTGATTACATTTTAGGAGGATCAAAACATTCCGGTGGAAGAACAAAATGGTGTCAGTAAATCCAGAGCCTGTACAGATCATATCTTGTCGTGTCTGTACACAAATCAGAAATAGATTACCTGAAGAGAAGCCTACTTTTGCATGTTTCATTGATTTCCAGAAAGCTTTTCATTTCGTAAAAAAGAATCTTTTACCCTATAATTTGTTAAAGGTGTAAAACAAGGAGACTCCTTACCACAGACGATGTTTGCTTTGTTTATAAATGATTTGGCAAAATATATTAAACAGTTAAATATTGGAGTAAGATATGATGATGAAATGCTAAGTATCCTTTAATATGCTGATGATATTATTCTGATGGCAGAAACTGAACAAGACCTGCAGAACATGTCATTATGTGCAGTCAGTTGGTGTAAAAGATGGGGACTCATGATCAACCAGACTAAAACACAGATAATGACTTGGTGTAACAGATGGAGACTCATGATCAACCAGACTAAACCACAGATAATGACTTGGTGTAAAAGATGGAGACTCATAATTAACCAGACTAAAACACAGATAATGACTTGGTGTAAAAGATGGAGACTCATAATTAACCAGACTAAAACACAGATAATGACTTGGTGTAAAATATGGAGACTCATGATCAACCAGACTAAAACACAGATAATGACTTGGTGTAACAGATGGAGACTCATGATCAACCAGACTAAAACACAGATAATGACTTGGTGTAACAGATGGAGACTCATAATTAACCAGACTAAAACACAGATAATGACTTGGTGTAAAAGATGGAGACTCACGATTAACCAGACTAAAACACAGATAATGACTTGGTGTAAAAGAAGGAGACTCACGATCAACCAGACTAAAACACAGATAATGACTTGGTGTAAAAGATGGAGACTCATAATTAACCAGACTAAAACACAGATAATGACGTGGTGTAAAAGATGGAGACTCATGATCAACCAGACTAAAACACAGATAATGACTTGGTGTAACAGATGGACCCCCACCCCGCCACACTGGGTAGTACAGAGCAACACTTTAAGGGGCATTGCACTAATAATGGAGCTGACTAGGGAAACGTTCCCTCTTTTCTAGCAGGTAGCTGGACAATAGAATTGCCTAGATGGAGGGTAGGGGGAGAATTCTATCGTCAAATGTATTTCTAAGTTAGGTTCTAAGTTAAATGTTATAATTATTATTATTGTTGTTATTATTATTATTGTTATTAGTGTAATTATTATTGTTGGTATTATTATTATTGTTATTATTATTATTGTTATTAGTATTATTATTATTGTTGGTATTATTAATATTATTGCTATTATTATTGTTATTATTATTATTATTATTGTTATTATTTGTATTATTGTTGTTGTTATTATTATTATTCTTGTTATTATTATTATTATTATTATTATTATTATTATTGCTATTATTGTTATTATTATTGTTATTGTTAGTGTTATTGTTATTGTTATTGTTATTGTTTGTGTTTGTTATTATTATTGTTATTATTATTATTGTTATTATTGTTATTATTATTGTTATTATTATTGTTATTATTGTTATTATTACTATTATTATTATTATTATTGCTATTATTATTGTTGTTATTATTATTATTGTTGTTGTTGTTATTATTGTTGTTATTATTATTATTATTGTTGTTGTTATTATTACTGTTATTATGTATCACATCCAGCCGTGATTGGGAGTCCCATCGGGCGGCACACAACTGGCGTTTATCTCCGTCTAAAAACATAAATAAATGTTTTGGTCTTTACAAATATTATTTTGGCCTGTATTCAGTTTACAATCGCTCACTTTTATTTTTTGGGGCTATTATCAGGACAATATACCTTTACTAACACCTCTCTGTATTTTGATACTTTGTGGATGGGGCCTCCCCAGTGGCGCAGCTGTCTAAGTCACCGCAATGCGATGCAAAATGTGTTGCTACAGATACCCGTACCGGCCACCACCGGGAGACCCATGAGGTGGCTTTTGGTTTTAATTTAGAATCCTCCAATCCTCTTTATGTAATTGTTGGCAGAGAGTCACATCATATTTTTCGATATACTGTAGGCCTACCGTAGGCAACATGAGTCTCACTAGTGTTGAGTAATGTGCTGTTAAAAGTGGTGTAGGTCTTATTTATTTAAAGAACATATTGAAGTTAGAAGCAATAGGATTTGAAGCATTAGCCTACAAATATTTTAGCACCGTTTCCTGCTGCTCTGAGACAAGCATGGGGAATGGATACATCAATGACATATTTTTATTTTGACTGAATCTCCGTTTGGGTATTGGTTAGACTACAATTAGGGTGTAGAAATGTTATGCTCTTAGTGTAACCTTTATTTAACTAGGCAAGTCAGTTAAGAGCAAATCATTATTTACAAGGACACTCCTTCCTCCCCGTCAGGGAATTGAACCCCGGTCTCCCGCGTGCCCGCATTCTCTAGCACGACACGGAGATTATTTAGCTAAATTGCCCAGCACTGTAGCCTACTCCCGACCGTCACGTTGTACAGCGCCATATTTTCCATTCCATCCAAACGGAAACCCAGACGGTTTTTCGTTTTTTCTTGGAATAGAAACACCATAATATTAATCAAATTAATTCAGCAAAATTTCTTAAAATCAGTCCCATATACTATGTTATTACAAAAAAAAGGTTTTACATTCTCTAGTACAGCCACTATTGAAGGCTATCAAATGCATCTCAAAGATGCCCTCTGGTGGTCAAACTAGCACTAACTAGCATTAATGGTAACAGTGGTTGGCACTTAAATAACGTGCCACAGAATTCTGCGGCACCACGCAAGCTGTGCTGCAGTACGCTGCAACGTTTAACTTTTTACGGATAGGGGGCAGCATTTTCACTTTGGATGAATAGCGTGCCCAGAGTGAACTGCCTCATACTCTGTGCCAGATGCTAATATATGCATATTATTATTACTATTGGATAGAAAACACTCTGAAGTTTCTAAAACTGTTTGAATTATGTCTGTGAGTATAACAGAACTCATATGGCTGGCAAACTTCCAAACAGGAAGTGGAAATTCTGAGGCTGGTTGATTTTCAACTCATCGCTTATTCAAATCCCAGTACGATATGGATTTGTTTGCACTTCCTACGCCTTTCACTGGATGTCAACAGTCTGTAGAACGTTGAATGAAGCCTCTACTGTGATGTGGGGCCGGATGGGAACTGTTTCAGTCAGTGGTCTGGCAGGTGCCAGTTCCTGGTCATGCGCATTCCAAATTATATTGTCGTGCTTTCCATTACTTCTAGAGACACAAAGGAAACCAATCTCCGGTTGGAACGTTATTGGATTTGTATGATAACGACATCCTGAAGATTGATTCTCTACTCAGTTTGACCAGTTTATTCGACCTATAATATAACTTTTTGAAGTTTTCGTCCGAGTTCGCCTGGATCTGCGCGAGCGTTTGGACATGTGTACTAAACGTGCTAACAACATAAATAATGCAAAAGTAGCTACTTGGACATAAATAATTGACATTATCGAACAAAACAACAATTTCTTGTGGAACTAGGATTTCTGGGAGTACATTCTGATGAAGATCATCAAAGGTAAGGGAATATTTATGATGTAATTCGTATTTCTGTTGACTCCAACATGGCGGAGAAATGTTTTTTTTTATATCTGAGCGCCGTCTCAGATTATTGCATGGTGTGCTTTTTCCGTAAAGTTTTTTTGAAATCTGACACAGCGGTTGCATTAACTCACAGACAAATTTTTTACAGGTTTGGAAACTTCAGAGTGTTTTCTATCCTAATCTGACAATTATATGCATATTCTAGTTTCCGGGGCTGAGAAATAAGCAGTTTCAAATGGGTACGTGTTTTTAGCCAAAAACGAAAATATCGCCCCCTAGTCTTAAGAACAAGTGTATCTTTAATTCTATGTAAAACATGTATCTTTCATGTACTTTTCATTAAAGTGTATGATGAGTATTTCTGTTATTAGATGTGGCTCTCTGCAATTTCTCAGGATATTTTGGAGGCATTTCTGAACATGGCGCCAATGTAAACTAAGATTTTTGGATCTAAATATGCACATTATCGAACAAAACATATATGTATTGTTTAACAGGACGTCCTATGAGTGTCATCTGATGAAGATCATCAAAGGTTAGTGATTAATTTTATCTCTATTTCTGCTTTTTGTGACTCCTGTCATTGGCTGGGGAAATGGCTGTGTGTTTTTTGGACTTGGCGGGGATCTAACGTAGTCATATGTTGTGTTTTCGCTGTAAAGCATTTTTTTAATCGGACACGATGGGTAGAGTAACAATAAGTTTATCTTTCATTTGCTGTATTGGACTTGTTAATGTGTGAAAGTGACATATTTCCCCAAAATATTTTGGAATTTCCCGCGCTGCCTTTTCAGCTACTACTACATTAGACTGACACTCCAACACTGACACACACGCACACACACACACACACACACACACACACACACACACACACACACACACACACACACACACACACACACACACACACACACACACACACACACACACACACACACACACACACACACACACACACACACACACACACACACACACCGCTATAACATCAGAAAGAGAGATGAGACTGTGTAAAATATTGTAAACAAGTGTTTTGATTTCTATCTAAAGTGTGTTATGTTAATCTCACTTTCGACAAGATGTTTATAATTTGACCAGATTAGTTGAATTGATGTATCTCTAATGTAGATGATCAGATCATTAACATGTGATGTGTGTAATAACATCAGTTTAATGCATAACAGATTACCAGATAACAAACTAGGCCATGTTTATCACATTACATTATCAGTATCTAAAAAGGTCTGTGTGTGTGTGTGTGTGTGTGTGTGTGTGTGTGTGTGTGTGTGTGTGTGTGTGTGTGTGTGTGTGTGTGTGTGTGTGTGTGTGTGTGTGTGTGTGTGTGTGTCAGTGTTGGAGTGTCAGTCTAATCCAGTCTGGATAGTCTACCCAGAATCTGGAACTAATAGACTCCCCCCGAGGATCTCTCTTTCTCTCTCTCTCTCTCTCTCTCTCTCTCTCTCTCTCTCTCTCTCTCTCTCTCTCTCTCTCTCTCTCTCTCTCTCTCTCTCTCTCTCTCTCTCTCTCTCTCTCTCTCTCTCTCTCTCTCTCTCTCGCTCTAAAAAGAAGACAGGCTATGTGCCCATTGCCCACAAAATGAGGTGGAAACTGAGTTGCACATCCTAACCTCCTGCCAAATGTATGACCATATAAGAGACACAAAAATAATTTGAAAAAAATCAAATATTGATAAGCTCCCAACTGTCAACAACAGGATACTGTCTAACTAATACACCAGAATGAGACACCAGGATACTGTCTAACTAATACACCAGACTGAGACACCAGGATACTGTCTAACTAATACACCAGACCGAGACACCAGGATACTGTCTAACTAATACACCAGACTGTCAACACCAGGATACTGTCTAACTAATACACCAGACTGAGACACCAGGATACTGTCTAACTAATACACCAGAATGAGACACCAGGATACTGTCTAACTAATACACCAGACTGAGACACCAGGATACTGTCTAACTAATACACCAGACTGAGACACCAGGATACTGTCTAACTAATACACCAGACTGAGACACCAGGATACTGTCTAACTAATACACCAGACTGAGACACCAGGATACTGTCTAATACACCAGACTGAGACACCAGGATACTGTCTAACTAATACACCAGACTGAGACACCAGGATACTGTCTAACTAATACACCAGACTGTCAACACCAGGATACTGTCTAACTAATACACCAGACTGAGACACCAGGATACTGTCTAACTAATACACCAGAATGAGACACCAGGATACTGTCTAACTAATACACCAGACTGAGACACCAGGATACTGTCTAACTAATACACCAGACTGAGACACCAGGATACTGTCTAACTAATACACCAGACTGAGACACCAGGATACTGTCTAACTAATACACCAGACTGTCAACACCAGGATATTGTCTAACTAATACACCAGACTGAGACACCAGGATACTGTCTAACTAATACACCAGACTGAGACACCAGGATACTGTCTAACTAATACACCAGACTGAGACACCAGGATACTGTCTAACTAATACACCAGAATGAGACACCAGGATACTGTCTAACTAATACACCAGACTGAGACACCAGGATACTGTCTAACTAATACACCAGACTGAGACACCAGGATGCTGTCTAACTAATACACCAGACTGAGTCACCAGGATACTGTCTAACTAATACACCAGACTGAGACACCAGGATACTGTCTAACTAATACACCAGACTGAGACACCAGGATACTGTCTAACTAATACACCAGACTGAGACACCAGGATACTGTCTAACTAATACACCAGACTGAGACACCAGGATACTGTCTAACTAATACACCAGACTGAGACACCAGGATACTGTCTAACTAATACACCAGACTGAGACACCAGGATACTGTCTAACTAATACACCAGACTGAGACACCAGGATACTGTCTAACTAATACACCAGACTGAGACACCAGGATACTGTCTAACTAATACACCAGAATGAGACACCAGGATACTGTCTAACTAATACACCAGACTGAGACACCAGGATACTGTCTAACTAATACACCAGACTGAGACACCAGGATGCTGTCTAACTAATACACCAGACTGAGTCAACAGGATACTGTCTAACTAATACACCAGACTGAGACACCAGGATACTGTCTAACTAATACACCAGACTGAGACACCAGGATACTGTCTAACTAATACACCAGACTGAGACACCAGGATACTGTCTAACTAATACACCAGACTGAGACACCAGGATACTGTCTAACTAATACACCAGACTGAGACACCAGGATACTGTCTAACTAATACACCAGACTGAGACACCAGGATACTGTCTAACTAATACACCAGACTGAGACACCAGGATACTGTCTAATTAATACACCAGACTGAGACACCAGGATACTGTCTAACTAATACACCAGACTGAGACACCAGGATACTGTCTAACTAAAACACCAGACTGAGACACCAGGATACTGTCTAACTAATACACCAGACTGAGACACCAGGATACTGTCTAAATAATACACCAGACTGAGACACCAGGATACTGTCTAACTAATACACCAGACTGAGACACCAGGATACTGTCTAACTAATACACCAGACTGAGACACCAGGATACTGTCTAACTAATACACCAGAATGAGACACCAGGATACTGTCTAACTAATACACCAGACTGAGACACCAGGATACTGTCTAACTAATACACCAGACCGAGACACCAGGATACTGTCTAACTAATACACCAGACTGTCAACACCAGGATACTGTCTAACTAATACACCAGACTGAGACACCAGGATACTGTCTAACTAATACACCAGAATGAGACACCAGGATACTGTCTAACTAATACACCAGACTGAGACACCAGGATACTGTCTAACTAATACACCAGACTGAGACACCAGTCTGGTGTATTAGGGACCACTGTATGTTTCATTGTATCTGGTGGATGAGCTGCACTAATGTGTTGTGTGCAGCTCACTTCCTGTTGAATCTGCAGACGTGTTGCTGTGCGTTTTGTTGCTGTGCGTTTTGCTGCCAACTTTACTTTGCTAGCTGACAACTTTACGTTTTTTTGTTTTGTTTTTGTTTTTAATTACCGTTTATATTTTTAGTTTTTTTCCATCGCAACTTTTTTCCCTCATTCAACTTTTTCACTCCGGACGCTTTATCTGGACATGGTTCGTCAACACCTTCAACAGCCGAAGCTAAGTAGTAACATTAACATGATTTCTTCTAACTGCAGTCGCTGTACTCATAATATACAGGAGAACGATCGCCTTACGGCGAGAATAGCTGTGCTACAAGCCCAGCTTCAGACGCAATCGTTAGGCAAGGGTAATTTCAGTGTAGGAAAGGAAGAAACAGCGTCTGTGCCACCAGTAAGTACAGATAGTAACGTTAGTATAAATCCCCCCACACAGTCCCCGCAGCCGGACAACTTTCTCATGGCTTCTGGAGGGAAATGCTGTTGGAATGCTCAACCGGTGTCGCTCATTCAGCCGACAGAAACTTTCAACCGGTTCTCCCCATTATGTAGCGAGTCGGAGTCTGAGTCTGAGTCTTCTCTTGTCTCTACTCCTCCCGTTACGGGGTCTGAGACGCCGAAGGCTCCCACCATTAGCTCTGACAAATTGAAAACCCTAGTCATTGGCGACTCCATTACCCGCAGTATTAGACTTAAAGCGAATCACCCAGCGATCATACACTGTTTACCAGGGGGCAGGGCTACCGACGTTAAGGCTAATCTAAAGATGGTGCTGGCTAAAGCTAAATCTGGCGAGTGTAGAGAGTATAGAGATATTGTTATCCACGTCGGCACCAACGATGTTAGGATGAAACAGTCAGAGGTCACCAAGTGCAACATAGCTTCAGCGTGTAAATCAGCTAGAAAGATGTGTCGGCATCGAGTAATTGTCTCTGGCCCCCTCCCAGTTAGGGGGAGTGACGAGCTCTACAGCAGAGTCTCAGCACTCAATCGCTGGTTGAAAACTGTTTTCTGCCCCTCCCAAAAGATAGAATTTGTAGATAATTGGCCCTCTTTCTGGGACTCACCCACAAACAGGACCAAGCCTGACCTGCTGAGGAGTGACGGACTCCATCCTAGCTGGAGGGGTGCTCTCATCTTATCTACCAACATAGACAGGGCTCTAACTCCTCTAGCCCCACAATGAAATAGGGTGCAGGCCAGGCAGCAGGCTGTTAGCCAACCTGCCAGCTTAGTGGAGTCTGCCAATAGCACAGTCAGTGTAGTCAGCTCAGCCATACCCATTGAGACTGTGTCTGTGCCTCGACCTAGGTTGGGCAAAACTAAACATGGCGGTGTTCGCCTTAGCAATCTTATTAGGATAAAGACCTCCTCCATTCCTGCCATCATTGAAAGAGATCGTGATACCTCACATCTCAAAATAGGGTTACTTAATGTTAGATCCCTCACTTCAAAGGCAGTCATAGTCAATGAACTAATCACTGATCATAATCTTGATGTGATTGGCCTGACTGAAACATGGCTTAAGCCTGATGAATTTACTGTGTTAAATGAGGCCTCACCTCCTGGTTACACTAGTGACCATATCCCCCGTGCATCCCGCAAAGGCGGAGGTGTTGCTAACATTTACGATAGCAAATTTCAATTTACAAAAAAAAAAATGGCGTTTTCGTCTTTTGAGCTTCTAGTCATGAAATCTATGCAGCCTACTCAATCACTTTTTATAGCTACTGTTTACAGGCCTCCTGGGCCATATACAGCGTTCCTCTCTGAGTTTCCTGAATTCCTATCAGACCTTGTAGTCATAGCAGATCATATTCTAATTTTTGGTGATTTTAATATTCACATGGAGAAGTCCACAGACCCACTCCAAAAGTCTTTCGGAGCCATTATCGACTCAGTGGGTTTTGTCCAACATGTCTCTGGACCTACTCACTGCCACAGTCATACTCTGGACCTAGTTTTGTCCCATGGAATAAATGTTGTAGATCTTAATGTTTTTCCACATAATCCTGGACTATCGGACCACCATTTTATTACGTTTGCAATCGCAACAAATAATCTGCTCAGACCCCAACCAAGGAGCATCAAAAGTCGTGCTATAAATTCTCAGACAACACAAAAATTCCTTGATGCCCTTCCAGACTCCTTCTGCCTACCCAAGGACGTCAGAGGACAAAAATCAGTTAACCACCTAACTGAGGAACTCAATTTAACCTTGCGCAATACCCTAGATGCAGTTGCACCCCTAAAAACGAAAAACATTTGTCATAAGAAACTAGCTCCCTGGTATACAGAAAATACCCGAGCTTTGAAGCAAGCTTCCAGGAAATTGGAACGGAAATGGCGCCACACCAAACTGGAAGTCTTCCGACTAGCTTGGAAAGACAGTACCGTGCAGTACCGAAGAGCCCTCACTGCTGCTCGCTCATCCTACTTTTCCAACTTAATCGAGGAAAATAAGAACAATCCAAAATTTATTTTTGATACTGTTGCGAAACTAACTAAAAAGCAGCATTCCCCAAGAGAGGATGGCTTTCACTTCAGCAGTAATAAATTCATGAACTTCTTTGAGGAAAAGATCATGACCATTAGAAAGCAAATTACGGACTCCTCTTTGAATCTGCGTATTCCTCCAGGGCTTAGCTGTCCTGGATCTGCACAGCTCTGCGAGGGCCTGGGATCGGGAGAGACACTTAAGTGTTTTAGTACTATATCTCTTGACACAATGATGAAAATAATCATGGCCTCTAAACCTTCAAGCTGCATACTGGATCCTATTCCTACTAAACTGCTGAAGGAGCTGCTTCCTGTGCTTGGCCCTCCTATGTTGAACATAATAAACAGCTCTCTATCCACCGGATGTGTACCAAACTCACTAAAAGTGGCAGTGATAAAGCCTCTCTTGAAAAAGCCAAACCTTGACCCGGAAAATATAAAAAACTATCGGCCTATATCGAATCTTCCATTCCTCTCAAAGATTTTAGAAAAAGCTGTTGCGCAGCAACTCACTGCCTTTCTGAAGACAAATAATGTATACGAAATGCTTCAGTCTGGTTTTAGACCCCATCATAGCACTGAGACTGCACTTGTGAAGGTGGTAAATGACCTTTTAATGGCGTCAGACCGAGGCTCTGCATCTGTCCTCGTGCTACTAGACCTTAGTGCTGCCTTTGACACCATCGATCACCACATTCTTTTGGAGAGACTGGAAACCCAAATTGGTCTACACGGACAAGTTCTGGCCTGGTTTAGATCTTACCTGTCGGAAAGATATCAGTTTGTCTCTGTGAATGGTCTGTCCTCTGACAAATCAACTGTACATTTCGGTGTTCCTCAAGGTTCCGTTTTAGGACCACTATTGTTTTCACTATATATTTTACCTCTTGGGGATGTTATTCGAAAACATAATGTTAACTTTCACTGCTATGCGGATGACACACAGCTGTACATTTCAATGAAACATGGTGAAGCCCCAAAATTGCCCTCGCTAGAAGCCTGTGTTTCAGACATAAGGAAGTGGATGGCTGAAAACTTTCTACTTTTAAACTCGGACAAAACAGAGATGCTTGTTCTAGGTCCCAAGAAACAAAGAGATCTTCTGTTAAATCTGACAATTCATCTTGATGGTTGTAAAGTCGTCTCAAATAAAACTGTGAAGGACCTCGGCGTTACTCTTGACCCTGATCTCTCTTTTGACGAACATATCAAGACTGTTTCAAGGACAGCTTTTTTCCATCTACGTAACATTGCAAAAATCAGAAATTTTCTGTCCAAAAATGATGCAGAAAAATTAATCCATGCATTTGTTACTTCTAGGTTAGACTACTGCAATGCTCTACTTTCCGGCTACCCGGATAAAGCACTAAATAAACTTCAGTTAGTGCTAAATACGGCTGCTAGAATCCTGACTAGAACCAAGAAATTTGATCATATTACTCCAGTGCTAGCTTCCCTACACTGGCTTCCTGTTAAGGCAAGGGCTGATTTCAAGGTTTTACTGTTAACCTATAAAGCGTTACATGGGCTTGCTCCTACCTATCTTTCCGAGTTGGTCCTGCCGTACATACCAATACGTACGCTACGGTCACAAGACGCAGGCCTCCTAATTGTCCCTAGAATTTCTAAGCAAACAGCGGGAGGCAGGGCTTTCTCCTATAGATCTCCATTTTTATGGAACAGTCTGCCTACCCATGTGAGAGACGCAGACTCGGTCTCAACCTTTAAGTCTTTACTGAAGACTTATCTCTTCAGTAGGTCATATGATTGAGTGTAGCCTGGCCCAGGAGTGTGAAGGTGAACGGAAAGGCTCTGGAGCAACGAACCGCCCTTGCTGTCTCTGCCAGGCCGGTTCCCCTCTCTCCACTGGGATTCTCTGCCTCTAACCCTGTTACAGGGGCTGAGTCACTGGCTTGCTGGTGCTCTTTCATGCCGTCCCTAGGAGGGGTGCGTCACTTGAGTGGGTTGAGTTACTGACGTGATCTTCCTGTCTGGGTTGGCGCCCCCCCTTGGTTTGTGCTGTGGTGGAGACCTTTGTGGGCTATACTCGGCCTTGTCTCAGGATTGTAAGTTGGTGGTTGAGGATTTCCCTCTAGTGGTGCGGGGGCTGTGCTTTGGCAAAGTGGGTGGGGTTATATCCTTCCTATTTGGCCCTGTCCGGGGGTTTCTTCGGATGGGGCCACAGTGTCTCCTGACCGCTCCTGTCTCAGCCTCCAGTATTTATGCTGCAGTAGTTTGTGTCGGGGGGCTAGGGTCAGTTGGTTACCTGGAGTACTTCTACTGTCTTATCCAGTGTCCTGTGTGAATTTAAGTATGCTCTCTCTAATTCTCTCGTTCTCTCTTTCTCTCTGAGAACCTGAGCCCTAGGACCATACGTCAGGACTACCGGGCATGATGACACCTTGCTGTCCCCAGTCCGCCTGGCCTTGCTGCTATTCCAGTTTCAACTGTTCTGCCTGTGGTTACGGAACCCCTACCTGTCCCAGACCTGCTGTTTTCAACTCTTAATGATCGGCTATGAAAAGCCAACTGAGATTTATTCCTGATTATTATTTGACCATGCTTGTCATTTATGAACATTTTGAAAATCTTGGCTCTCTCTAATTTTCTCCTTCTCTCTTTCTTTCTCTCGGAGGACCTGAGCCCTAGGACCATACGTCGGGACTACCGGCCGTGGTGACTCCTTGCTGTCCCCAGTCCGCCTGGCCTTGCTGCTATTCCAGTTTCAACTGTTCTGCCTGCGGTTATGGAACCCCTACCTGTCCCAGACCTGCTGTTTTCAACTCTTAATGATCGGCTATGAAAAGCCAACTGAGATTTATTCCTGAATATTATTTGACCATGCTTGTCATTTATGGAAATTTTGAAAATCTTGGCTCTCTCTAATTTTCTCCTTCTCTCTTTCTTTCTCTCGGAGGACCTGGGCCCTAGGACCATGCGTCGGGACTGCCGCCCGTGGTGACTCCTTGCTGTCCCCAGTCCGCCTGGCCTTGCTGCTATTCCAGTTTCAGCTGTTCAGCCTGCGGTTATGGAACCGCCACCTGTCCCAGACCTGTTGTTTTTCAACTCTTGATGATCGGCTATGAAAAGCCAACTGAAAATTATTCATGATTATTATTTGACCATGCTTGTCACTTATGAACATTTTTGAACATCTTGGCATAGTTCTGTTATAATCTCCACCCGGCACAGCCAGAAGAGGACTGGCCACCCCTCATAGCCTGGTTCCTCTCTAGGTTTCTTCATTGGTTTTGGCCTTTCTAGGGAGTTTTTCCTAGCCACCGTGCTTCTACACCTGCATTACTAGCTGTTTGGGGTTTTAGGCTGGGTGTCTGTACAGCACTTCGAGATATTAGCTGATGTACGAAGGGCTATATAAAATAAAATTGATTGATTGATTGATTGATACTGTCTAACTAATACACCAGACTGAGACACCAGGATACTGTCTAACTAATACACCAGACTGAGACACCAGGATACTGTCTAATACACCAGACTGAGACACCAGGATACTGTCTAACTAATACACCAGACTGAGACACCAGGATACTGTCTAACTAATACACCAGACTGTCAACACCAGGATACTGTCTAACTAATACACCAGACTGAGACACCAGGATACTGTCTAACTAATACACCAGAATGAGACACCAGGATACTGTCTAACTAATACACCAGACTGAGACACCAGGATACTGTCTAACTAATACACCAGACTGAGACACCAGGATACTGTCTAACTAATACACCAGACTGAGACACCAGGATACTGTCTAACTAATACACCAGACTGTCAACACCAGGATACTGTCTAACTAATACACCAGACTGAGACACCAGGATACTGTCTAACTAATACACCAGACTGAGACACCAGGATACTGTCTAACTAATACACCAGACTGAGACACCAGGATACTGTCTAACTAATACACCAGAATGAGACACCAGGATACTGTCTAACTAATACACCAGACTGAGACACCAGGATACTGTCTAACTAATACACCAGACTGAGACACCAGGATGCTGTCTAACTAATACACCAGACTGAGTCACCAGGATACTGTCTAACTAATACACCAGACTGAGACACCAGGATACTGTCTAACTAATACACCAGACTGAGACACCAGGATACTGTCTAACTAATACACCAGACTGAGACACCAGGATACTGTCTAACTAATACACCAGACTGAGACACCAGGATACTGTCTAACTAATACACCAGACTGAGACACCAGGATACTGTCTAACTAATACACCAGACTGAGACACCAGGATACTGTCTAACTAATACACCAGACTGAGACACCAGGATACTGTCTAACTAATACACCAGACTGAGACACCAGGATACTGTCTAACTAATACACCAGACTGAGACACCAGGATACTGTCTAACTAATACACCAGACTGAGACACCAGGATACTGTCTAACTAATACACCAGACTGAGACACCAGGATACTGTCTAACTAATACACCAGACTGAGACACCAGGATACTGTCTAACTAATACACCAGACTGAGACACCAGGATACTGTCTAACTAATACACCAGACTGAGACACCAGGATACTGTCTAACTAATACACCAGACTGAGACACCAGGATACTGTCTAACTAATACACCAGACTGAGACACCAGGATACTGTCTAACTAATACACCAGACTGAGACACCAGGATACTGTCTAACTAATACACCAGACTGAGACACCAGGATACTGTCTAACTAATACACCAGACTGAGACACCAGGATACTGTCTAACTAATACACCAGACTGAGACACCAGGATACTGTCTAACTAATACACCAGACTGAGAAACCAGGATACTGTCTAACTAATACACCAGACTGAGACACCAGGATACTGTCTAATACACCAGACTGAGACACCAGGATACTGTCTAACTAATACACCAGACCGAGACACCAGGATACTGTCTAACTAATACACCAGACTGTCAACACCAGGATACTGTCTAACTAATACACCAGACTGAGACACCAGGATACTGTCTAACTAATACACCAGAATGAGACACCAGGATACTGTCTAACTAATACACCAGACTGAGACACCAGGATACTGTCTAACTAATACACCAGACTGAGACACCAGGATACTGTCTAACTAATACACCAGACTGAGACACCAGGATACTGTCTAACTAATACACCAGACTGAGACACCAGGATACTGTCTAATACACCAGACTGAGACACCAGGATACTGTCTAACTAATACACCAGACCGAGACACCAGGATACTGTCTAACTAATACACCAGACTGTCAACACCAGGATACTGTCTAACTAATACACCAGACTGAGACACCAGGATACTGTCTAACTAATACACCAGAATGAGACACCAGGATACTGTCTAACTAATACACCAGACTGAGACACCAGGATACTGTCTAACTAATACACCAGACTGAGACACCAGGATACTGTCTAACTAATACACCAGACTGTCAACACCAGGATACTGTCTAACTAATACACCAGACTGAGACACCAGGATACTGTCTAACTAATACACCAGACTGAGACACCAGGATACTGTCTAACTAATACACCAGACTGAGACACCAGGATACTGTCTAACTAATACACCAGACTGAGACACCAGGATACTGTCTAACTAATACACCAGACTGAGACACCAGGATACTGTCTAACTAATACACCAGACTGAGACACCAGGATACTGTCTAACTAATACACCAGACTGAGACACCAGGATACTGTCTAATTAATACACCAGACTGAGACACCAGGATACTGTCTAACTAATACACCAGACTGAGACACCAGGATACTGTCTAACTAATACACCAGACTGAGACACCAGGATACTGTCTAACTAATACACCAGACTGAGACACCAGGATACTGTCTAAATAATACACCAGACTGAGACACCAGGATACTGTCTAACTAATACACCAGACTGAGACACCAGGATACTGTCTAACTAATACACCAGACTGAGACACCAGGATACTGTCTAACTAATACACCAGAATGAGACACCAGGATACTGTCTAACTAATACACCAGACTGAGACACCAGGATACTGTCTAACTAATACACCAGACCGAGACACCAGGATACTGTCTAACTAATACACCAGACTGTCAACACCAGGATACTGTCTAACTAATACACCAGACTGAGACACCAGGATACTGTCTAACTAATACACCAGAATGAGACACCAGGATACTGTCTAACTAATACACCAGACTGAGACACCAGGATACTGTCTAAGTAATACACCAGACTGAGACACCAGGATACTGTCTAACTAATACACCAGACTGAGACACCAGGATACTGTCTAACTAATACACCAGACTGAGACACCAGGATACTGTCTAATACACCAGACTGAGACACCAGGATACTGTCTAACTAATACACCAGACTGAGACACCAGGATACTGTCTAACTAATACACCAGACTGTCAACACCAGGATACTGTCTAACTAATACACCAGACTGAGACACCAGGATACTGTCTAACTAATACACCAGAATGAGACACCAGGATACTGTCTAACTAATACACCAGACTGAGACACCAGGATACTGTCTAACTAATACACCAGACTGAGACACCAGGATACTGTCTAACTAATACACCAGACTGAGACACCAGGATACTGTCTAACTAATACACCAGACTGAGACACCAGGATACTGTCTAACTAATACACCAGACTGAGACACCAGGATACTGTCTAACTAATACACCAGACTGAGACACCAGGATACTGTCTAACTAATACACCAGACTGTCAACACCAGGATACTGTCTAACTAATACACCAGACTGAGACACCAGGATACTGTCTAACTAATACACCAGAATGAGACACCAGGATACTGTCTAACTAATACACCAGACTGAGACACCAGGATACTGTCTAACTAATACATCAGACTGAGACACCAGGATACTGTCTAACTAATACACCAGACTGAGACACCAGGATACTGTCTAACTAATACACCAGACTGAGACACCAGGATACTGTCTAACTAATACACCAGACTGAGACACCAGGATACTGTCTAAATAATACACCAGACTGAGACACCAGGATACTGTCTAACTAATACACCAGACTGAGACACCAGGATACTGTCTAACTAATACACCAGACTGAGACACCAGGATACTGTCTAACTAATACACCAGACTGAGACACCAGGATACTGTCTAACTAATACATCAGACTGAGACACCAGGATACTGTCTAACTAATACACCAGACTGAGACACCAGGATACTGTCTAACTAATACACCAGAATGAGACACCAGGATACTGTCTAACTAATACACCAGACTGAGACACCAGGATACTGTCTAACTAATACACCAGACCGAGACACCAGGATACTGTCTAACTAATACACCAGACTGTCAACACCAGGATACTGTCTAACTAATACACCAGAACGAGACACCAGGATACTGTCTAACTAATACACCAGACTGAGACACCAGGATACTGTCTAACTAATACACCAGACTGAGACACCAGGATACTGTCTAACTAATACACCAGACTGAGACACCAGGATACTGTCTAACTAATACACCAGACTGAGACACCAGGATACTGTCTAATACACCAGACTGAGACACCAGGATACTGTCTAACTAATACACCAGACTGAGACACCAGGATACTGTCTAACTAATACACCAGACTGTCAACACCAGGATACTGTCTAACTAATACACCAGACTGAGACACCAGGATACTGTCTAACTAATACACCAGAATGAGACACCAGGATACTGTCTAACTAATACACCAGACTGAGACACCAGGATACTGTCTAACTAATACACCAGACTGAGACACCAGGATACTGTCTAACTAATACACCAGACTGTCAACACCAGGATACTGTCTAACTAATACACCAGACTGAGACACCAGGATACTGTCTAACTAATACACCAGACTGAGACACCAGGATACTGTCTAACTAATACACCAGACTGAGACACCAGGATACTGTCTAACTAATACACCAGAATGAGACACCAGGATACTGTCTAACTAATACACCAGACTGAGACACCAGGATACTGTCTAACTAATACACCAGACTGAGACACCAGGATACTGTCTAACTAATACACCAGACTGAGACACCAGGATACTGTCTAACTAATACACCAGACTGAGACACCAGGATACTGTCTAACTAATACACCAGACTGAGACACCAGGATACTGTCTAACTAATACACCAGACTGAGACACCAGGATACTGTCTAACTAATACACCAGACTGAGACACCAGGATACTGTCTAACTAATACACCAGACTGAGACACCAGGATACTGTCTAAATAATACACCAGACTGAGACACCAGGATACTGTCTAACTAATACACCAGACTGAGACACCAGGATACTGTCTAACTAATACACCAGACTGAGACACCAGGATACTGTCTAACTAATACACCAGACTGAGACACCAGGATACTGTCTAACTAATACATCAGACTGAGACACCAGGATACTGTCTAACTAATACACCAGACTGAGACACCAGGATACTGTCTAACTAATACACCAGACTGAGACACCAGGATACTGTCTAACTAATACACCAGACTGAGACACCAGGATACTGTCTAAATAATACACCAGACTGAGACACCAGGATACTGTCTAACTAATACACCAGACTGAGACACCAGGATACTGTCTAACTAATACACCAGACTGAGACACCAGGATACTGTCTAACTAATACACCAGACTGAGACACCAGGATACTGTCTAACTAATACATCAGACTGAGACACCAGGATACTGTCTAACTAATACACCAGACTGAGACACCAGGATACTGTCTAACTAATACACCAGAATGAGACACCAGGATACTGTCTAACTAATACACCAGACCGAGACACCAGGATACTGTCTAACTAATACACCAGACCGAGACACCAGGATACTGTCTAACTAATACACCAGACTGTCACCACCAGGATACTGTCTAACTACTACACCAGACTGAGACACCAGGATACTGTCTAACTAATACACCAGAATGAGACACCAGGATACTGTCTAACTAATACACCAGACTGAGACACCAGGATACTGTCTAACTAATACACCAGACTGAGACACCAGGATACTGTCTAACTAATACACCAGACTGAGACACCAGGATACTGTCTAACTAATACACCAGACTGAGACACCAGGATACTGTCTAATACACCAGACTGAGACACCAGGATACTGTCTAACTAATACACCAGACTGAGACACCAGGATACTGTCTAACTAATACACCAGACTGTCAACACCAGGATACTGTCTAACTAATACACCAGACTGAGACACCAGGATACTGTCTAACTAATACACCAGAATGAGACACCAGGATACTGTCTAACTAATACACCAGACTGAGACACCAGGATACTGTCTAACTAATACACCAGACTGAGACACCAGGATACTGTCTAACTAATACACCAGACTGAGACACCAGGATACTGTCTAACTAATACACCAGACTGAGACACCAGGATACTGTCTAATACACCAGACTGAGACACCAGGATACTGTCTAACTAATACACCAGACTGAGACACCAGGATACTGTCTAACTAATACACCAGACTGTCAACACCAGGATACTGTCTAACTAATACACCAGACTGAGACACCAGGATACTGTCTAACTAATACACCAGAATGAGACACCAGGATACTGTCTAACTAATACACCAGACTGAGACACCAGGATACTGTCTAACTAATACACCAGACTGAGACACCAGGATACTGTCTAACTAATACACCAGACTGAGACACCAGGATACTGTCTAACTAATACACCAGACTGTCAACACCAGGATACTGTCTAACTAATACACCAGACTGAGACACCAGGATACTGTCTAACTAATACACCAGACTGAGACACCAGGATACTGTCTAACTAATACACCAGACTGAGACACCAGGATACTGTCTAACTAATACACCAGACTGAGACACCAGGATACTGTCTAACTAATACACCAGACTGAGACACCAGGATACTGTCTAATACACCAGACTGAGACACCAGGATACTGTCTAACTAATACACCAGACTGAGACACCAGGATACTGTCTAACTAATACACCAGACTGAGACACCAGGATACTGTCTAACTAATACACCAGACTGAGACACCAGGATACTGTCTAACTAATACACCAGACTGAGACACCAGGATACTGTCTAACTAATACACCAGACTGAGACACCAGGATACTGTCTAACTAATACACCAGACTGAGACACCAGGATACTGTCTAACTAATACACCAGACTGAGACACCAGGATACTGTCTAACTAATACACCAGACTGAGACACCAGGATACTGTCTAAATAATACACCAGACTGAGACACCAGGATACTGTCTAACTAATACACCAGACTGAGACACCAGGATACTGTCTAACTAATACACCAGACTGAGACACCAGGATACTGTCTAACTAATACACCAGACTGAGACACCAGGATACTGTCTAACTAATACATCAGACTGAGACACCAGGATACTGTCTAACTAATACACCAGACTGAGACACCAGGATACTGTCTAACTAATACACCAGACTGAGACACCAGGATACTGTCTAACTAATACACCAGACTGAGACACCAGGATACTGTCTAAATAATACACCAGACTGAGACACCAGGATACTGTCTAACTAATACACCAGACTGAGACACCAGGATACTGTCTAACTAATACACCAGACTGAGACACCAGGATACTGTCTAACTAATACACCAGACTGAGACACCAGGATACTGTCTAACTAATACATCAGACTGAGACACCAGGATACTGTCTAACTAATACACCAGACTGAGACACCAGGATACTGTCTAACTAATACACCAGAATGAGACACCAGGATACTGTCTAACTAATACACCAGACTGAGACACCAGGATACTGTCTAACTAATACACCAGACCGAGACACCAGGATACTGTCTAACTAATACACCAGACTGTCAACACCAGGATACTGTCTAACTAATACACCAGACTGAGACACCAGGATACTGTCTAACTAATACACCAGAATGAGACACCAGGATACTGTCTAACTAATACACCAGACTGAGACACCAGGATACTGTCTAACTAATACACCAGACTGAGACACCAGGATACTGTCTAACTAATACACCAGACTGAGACACCAGGATACTGTCTAACTAATACACCAGACTGAGACACCAGGATACTGTCTAATACACCAGACTGAGACACCAGGATACTGTCTAACTAATACACCAGACTGAGACACCAGGATACTGTCTAACTAATACACCAGACTGTCAACACCAGGATACTGTCTAACTAATACACCAGACTGAGACACCAGGATACTGTCTAACTAATACACCAGAATGAGACACCAGGATACTGTCTAACTAATACACCAGACTGAGACACCAGGATACTGTCTAACTAATACACCAGACTGAGACACCAGGATACTGTCTAACTAATACACCAGACTGAGACACCAGGATACTGTCTAACTAATACACCAGACTGAGACACCAGGATACTGTCTAATACACCAGACTGAGACACCAGGATACTGTCTAACTAATACACCAGACTGAGACACCAGGATACTGTCTAACTAATACACCAGACTGTCAACACCAGGATACTGTCTAACTAATACACCAGACTGAGACACCAGGATACTGTCTAACTAATACACCAGAATGAGACACCAGGATACTGTCTAACTAATACACCAGACTGAGACACCAGGATACTGTCTAACTAATACACCAGACTGAGACACCAGGATACTGTCTAACTAATACACCAGACTGAGACACCAGGATACTGTCTAACTAATACACCAGACTGTCAACACCAGGATACTGTCTAACTAATACACCAGACTGAGACACCAGGATACTGTCTAACTAATACACCAGACTGAGACACCAGGATACTGTCTAACTAATACACCAGACTGAGACACCAGGATACTGTCTAACTAATACACCAGAATGAGACACCAGGATACTGTCTAACTAATACACCAGACTGAGACACCAGGATACTGTCTAACTAATACACCAGACTGAGACACCAGGATGCTGTCTAACTAATACACCAGACTGAGTCACCAGGATACTGTCTAACTAATACACCAGACTGAGACACCAGGATACTGTCTAACTAATACACCAGACTGAGACACCAGGATACTGTCTAACTAATACACCAGACTGAGACACCAGGATACTGTCTAACTAATACACCAGACTGAGACACCAGGATACTGTCTAACTAATACACCAGACTGAGACACCAGGATACTGTCTAACTAATACACCAGACTGAGACACCAGGATACTGTCTAACTAATACACCAGACTGAGACACCAGGATACTGTCTAACTAATACACCAGACTGAGACACCAGGATACTGTCTAACTAATACACCAGACTGAGACACCAGGATACTGTCTAACTAATACACCAGACTGAGACACCAGGATACTGTCTAACTAATACACCAGACTGAGACACCAGGATACTGTCTAAATAATACACCAGACTGAGACACCAGGATACTGTCTAACTAATACACCAGACTGAGACACCAGGATACTGTCTAACTAATACACCAGACTGAGACACCAGGATACTGTCTAACTAATACACCAGACTGAGACACCAGGATACTGTCTAACTAATACATCAGACTGAGACACCAGGATACTGTCTAACTAATACACCAGACTGAGAAACCAGGATACTGTCTAACTAATACACCATACTGAGACACCAGGATACTGTCTAACTATTACATCAGACTGAGACACCAGGATACTGTCTAACTAATACACCAGACTGAGACACCAGGATACTGTCTAACTAATACACCAGACTGAGACACCAGGATACTGTCTAATACACCAGACTGAGACACCAGGATACTGTCTAACTAATACACCAGACTGAGAAACCAGGATACTGTCTAACTAATACACCATACTGAGACACCAGGATACTGTCTAACTAATACATCAGACTGAGACACCAGGATACTGTCTAACTAATACACTAGACTGAGACACCAGGATACTGTCTAACTAATACACCAGACTGAGACACCAGGATACTGTCTAATACACCAGACTGAGACACCAGGATACTGTCTAACTAATACACCAGACTGAGACACCAGGATACTGTCTAATACACCAGACTGAGACACCAGGATACTGTCTAACTAATACACCAGACTGAGACACCAGGATACTGTCTAACTAATACACCATACTGAGACACCAGGATACTGTCTAACTAATACATCAGACTGAGACACCAGGATACTGTCTAACTAATACACCAGACTGAGACACCAGGATACTGTCTAACTAATACACCAGACTGAGACACCAGGATACTGTCTAATACACCAGACTGAGACACCAGGATACTGTCTAACTAATACACCAGACTGAGACACCAGGATACTGTCTAACTAATACACCAGACTGAGACACCAGGATACTGTCTAACTAATACACCAGACTGAGACACCAGGATACTGTCTAACTAATACACCAGACTGAGACACCAGGATACTGTCTAACTAATACACCAGACTGAGACACCAGGATACTGTCTAACTAATACACCAGACTGAGACACCAGGATACTGTCTAACTAATACACCAGACTGAGACACCAGGATACTGTCTACCTAATACACCAGACTGAGACACCAGGATACTGTCTAACTAATACACCAGACTGAGACACCAGGATACTGTCTAACTAATACACCAGACTGAGACACCAGGATACTGTCTAACTAATACACCAGACTGAGACACCAGGATGCTGTCTAACTAATACACCATACTGAGACACCAGGATACTGTCTAACTAATACACCAGACTGAGACACCAGGATACTGTCTAACTAATACACCAGACTGAGACACCAGGATACTGTCTAACTAATACACCAGACTGAGACACCAGGATACTGTCTAACTAATACACCAGACTGAGACACCAGAATACTGTCTAACTAATACACCAGACTGAGACACCAGGATACTGTCTAACTAATACACCAGACTGAGACACCAGGATACTGTCTAACTAATACACCAGACTGAGACACCAGGATACTGTCTAACTAATACACCAGACTGAGACACCAGGATACTGTCTAACTAATACACCAGACTGAGACACCAGGATACTGTCTAACTAATACACCAGACTGAGACACCAGGATACTGTTTAACTAATACACCAGACTGAGACACCAGGATACTGTCTAACTAATACACCAGACTGAGACACCAGGATACTGTCTAATACACCAGACTGAGACACCAGGATACTGTCTAACTAATACACCAGACTGAGACACCAGGATACTGTCTAACTAATACACCAGACTGAGACACCAGGATACTGTCTAACTAATACACCAGACTGAGACACCAGGATACTGTCTAACTAATACACCAGATTGAGACACCAGGATACTGTCTAACTAATTCACCAGACTGAGAAACCAGGATACTGTCTAACTAATACACCAGACTGAGACACCAGGATACTGTCTAATACACCAGACTGAGACACCAGGATACTGTCTAACTAATACACCAGACTGAGACACCAGGATGCTGTCTAACTAATACACCAGACTGAGACACCAGGATACTGTCTAACTAATACACCAGACTGAGACACCAGGATACTGTCTAACTAATACACCAGACTGAGACACCAGGATACTGTCTAACTAATACACCAGACTGAGACACCAGGATACTGTCTAACTAATACACCAGACTGAGAAACCAGGATACTGTCTAACTAATACACCAGACTGAGACACCAGGATACTGTCTAATACACCAGACTGAGACACCAGGATACTGTCTAACTAATACACCAGACTGAGACACCAGAATACTGTCTAACTAATACACCAGACTGAGACACCAGGATACTGTCTAACTAATACACCAGACTGAGACACCAGGATACTGTCTAACTAATACACCAGACTGAAACACCAGGATACTGTCTAATTAATACACCAGACTGAGACACCAGGATACTGTCTAACTAATACACCAGACTGAGACACCAGGATACTGTCTAATACACCAGACTGAGACACCAGGATACTGTCTAACTAATACACCAGACTGAGACACCAGGATACTGTCTAACTAATACACCAGACTGAGACACCAGGATACTGTCTAACTAATACACCAGACTGAGACACCAGGATACTGTATAATACACCAGACTGAGACACCAGGATACTGTCTAACTAATACACCAGACTGAGACACCAGAATACTGTCTAACTAATACACCAGACTGAGACACCAGGATACTGTCTAACTAATACACCAGACTGAGACACCAGGATACTGTCTAACTAATACACCAGACTGAGACACCAAGATACTGTCTAACTAATACACCAGACTGAGACACCAGGATACTGTCTAACTAATACACCAGACTGAGAAACCAGGATACTGTCTAACTAATACACCAGACTGAGACACCAGGATACTGTCTAATACACCAGACTGAGACACCAGGATACTGTCTAACTAATACACCAGACTGAGACACCAGAATACTGTCTAACTAATACACCAGACTGAGACACCAGGATACTGTCTAACTAATACACCAGACTGAGACACCAGGATACTGTCTAACTAATACACCAGACTGAAACACCAGGATACTGTCTAATTAATACACCAGACTGAGACACCAGGATACTGTCTAACTAATACACCAGACTGAGACACCAGGATACTGTCTAATACACCAGACTGAGACACCAGGATACTGTCTAACTAATACACCAGACTGAGACACCAGGATACTGTCTAACTAATACACCAGACTGAGACACCAGGATACTGTCTAACTAATACACCAGACTGAGACACCAGGATACTGTATAATACACCAGACTGAGACACAAGGATACTATCTAACTAATACACCAGACTGAGACACCAGAATACTGTCTAACTAATACACCAGACTGAGACACCAGGATACTGTCTAACTAATACACCAGACTGAGACACCAGGATACTGTCTAATACACCAGACTGAGACACCAGGATACTGTCTAACTAATACACCAGACTGAGACACCAGGATACTGTCTAACTAATACACCAGACTGTCAACACCAGGATACTGTCTAACTAATACACCAGACTGAGACACCAGGATACTGTCTAACTAATACACCAGAATGAGACACCAGGATACTGTCTAACTAATACACCAGACTGAGACACCAGGATACTGTCTAACTAATACACCAGACTGAGACACCAGGATACTGTCTAACTAATACACCAGACTGAGACACCAGGATACTGTCTAACTAATACACCAGACTGTCAACACCAGGATACTGTCTAACTAATACACCAGACTGAGACACCAGGATACTGTCTAACTAATACACCAGACTGAGACACCAGGATACTGTCTAACTAATACACCAGACTGAGACACCAGGATACTGTCTAACTAATACACCAGAATGAGACACCAGGATACTGTCTAACTAATACACCAGACTGAGACACCAGGATACTGTCTAACTAATACACCAGACTGAGACACCAGGATGCTGTCTAACTAATACACCAGACTGAGTCACCAGGATACTGTCTAACTAATACACCAGACTGAGACACCAGGATACTGTCTAACTAATACACCAGACTAAGACACCAGGATACTGTCTAACTAATACACCAGACTGAGACACCAGGATACTGTCTAACTAATACACCAGACTGAGACACCAGGATACTGTCTAACTAATACACCAGACTGAGACACCAGGATACTGTCTAACTAATACACCACCAGACTGAGACACCAGGATACTGTCTAACTAATACACCAGACTGAGACACCAGGATACTGTCTAACTAATACACCAGACTGAGACACCAGGATACTGTCTAACTAATACACCAGACTGAGACACCAGGATACTGTCTAACTAATACACCAGACTGAGACACCAGGATACTGTCTAACTAATACACCAGACTGAGACACCAGGATACTGTCTAAATAATACACCAGACTGAGACACCAGGATACTGTCTAACTAATACACCAGACTGAGACACCAGGATACTGTCTAACTAATACACCAGACTGAGACACCAGGATACTGTCTAACTAATACACCAGAATGAGACACCAGGATACTGTCTAACTAATACACCAGACTGAGACACCAGCATACTGTCTAACTAATACACCAGACCGAGACACCAGGATACTGTCTAACTAATACACCAGACTGTCAACACCAGGATACTGTCTAACTAATACACCAGACTGAGACACCAGGATACTGTCTAACTAATACACCAGAATGAGACACCAGGATACTGTCTAACTAATACACCAGACTGAGACACCAGGATACTGTCTAACTAATACACCAGACTGAGACACCAGGATACTGTCTAACTAATACACCAGACTGAGACACCAGGATACTGTCTAATACACCAGACTGAGACACCAGGATACTGTCTAACTAATACACCAGAATGAGACACCAGGATACTGTCTAACTAATACACCAGACTGAGACACCAGGATACTGTCTAACTAATACACCAGACTGAGACACCAGGATACTGTCTAACTAATACACCAGACTGAGACACCAGGATACGGTCTAACTAATACACCAGACTGAGACACCAGGATACTGTCTAAATAATACACCAGACTGAGACACCAGGATACTGTGTAACTAATACACCAGACTGAGACACCAGGATACTGTCTAACTAATACACCAGACTGAGACACCAGGATACTGTCTAACTAATACACCAGACTGAGACACCAGGATACTGTCTAACTAATACATCAGACTGAGACACCAGGATACGGTCTAACTAATACACCAGACTGAGACACCAGGATACTGTCTAACTAATACACCATACTGAGACACCAGGATACTGTCTAACTAATACATCAGACTGAGACACCAGGATACTGTCTAACTAATACACCAGACTGAGACACCAGGATACTGTCTAACTAATACACCAGACTGAGACACCAGGATACTGTCTAATACACCAGACTGAGACACCAGGATACTGTCTAACTAATACACCAGACTGAGAAACCAGGATACTGTCTAACTAATACACCATACTGAGACACCAGGATACTGTCTAACTAATACATCAGACTGAGACACCAGGATACTGTCTAACTAATACACCAGACTGAGACACCAGGATACTGTCTAACTAATACACCAGACTGAGACACCAGGATACTGTCTAATACACCAGACTGAGACACCAGGATACTGTCTAATACACCAGACTGAGACACCAGGATACTGTCTAATACACCAGACTGAGACACCAGGATACTGTCTAACTAATACACCAGACTGAGACACCAGGATACTGTCTAACTAATACACCATACTGAGACACCAGGATACTGTCTAACTAATACATCAGACTGAGACACCAGGATACTGTCTAACTAATACACCAGACTGAGACACCAGGATACTGTCTAACTAATACACCAGACTGAGACACCAGGATACTGTCTAATACACCAGACTGAGACACCAGGATACTGTCTAACTAATACACCAGACTGAGACACCAGGATACTGTCTAACTAATACACCAGACTGAGACACCAGGATACTGTCTAACTAATACACCAGACTGAGACACCAGGATACTGTCTAACTAATACACCAGACTGAGACACCAGGATACTGTCTAACTAATACACCAGACTGAGACACCAGGATACTGTCTAACTAATACACCAGACTGAGACACCAGGATACTGTCTAACTAATACACCAGACTGAGACACCAGGATACTGTCTAACTAATACACCAGACTGAGACACCAGGATACTGTCTAACTAATACACCAGACTGAGACACCAGGATACTGTCTACCTAATACACCAGACTGAGACACCAGGATACTGTCTAACTAATACACCAGACTGAGACACCAGGATACTGTCTAACTAATACACCAGACTGAGACACCAGGATACTGTCTAACTAATACACCAGACTGAGACACCAGGATGCTGTCTAACTAATACACCATACTGAGACACCAGGATACTGTCTAACTAATACACCAGACTGAGACACCAGGATACTGTCTAACTAATACACCAGACTGAGACACCAGGATACTGTCTAACTAATACACCAGACTGAGACACCAGGATACTGTCTAACTAATACACCAGACTGAGACACCAGAATACTGTCTAACTAATACACCAGACTGAGACACCAGGATACTGTCTAACTAATACACCAGACAGAGACACCAGGATACTGTCTAACTAATACACCAGACTGAGACACCAGGATACTGTCTAACTAATACACCAGACTGAGACACCAGGATACTGTCTAACTAATACACCAGACTGAGACACCAGGATACTGTCTAACTAATACACCAGACTGAGACACCAGGATACTGTCTAACTAATACACCAGACTGAGACACCAGGATACTGTCTAACTAATACACCAGACTGAGACACCAGGATACTGTCTAATACACCAGACTGAGACACCAGGATACTGTCTAACTAATACACCAGACTGAGACACCAGGATACTGTCTAACTAATACACCAGACTGAGACACCAGGATACTGTCTAACTAATACACCAGACTGAGACACCAGGATACTGTCTAACTAATACACCAGATTGAGACACCAGGATACTGTCTAACTAATACACCAGACTGAGAAACCAGGATACTGTCTAACTAATACACCAGACTGAGACACCAGGATACTGTCTAATACACCAGACTGAGACACCAGGATACTGTCTAACTAATACACCAGACTGAGACACCAGGATACTGTCTAAATAATACACCAGACTGAGACACCAGGCTACTGTCTAACTAATACACCAGACTGAGACACCAGGATACTGTCTAACTAATACACCAGACTGAGACACCAGGATGCTGTCTAACTAATACACCAGACTGAGACACCAGGATACTGTCTAACTAATACACCAGACTGAGACACCAGGATACTGTCTAACTAATACACCAGACTGAGACACCAGGATACTGTCTAACTAATACACCAGACTGAGACACCAGGATACTGTCTAACTAATACACCAGACTGAGAAACCAGGATACTGTCTAACTAATACACCAGACTGAGACACCAGGATACTGTCTAATACACCAGACTGAGACACCAGGATACTGTCTAACTAATACACCAGACTGAGACACCAGAATACTGTCTAACTAATACACCAGACTGAGACACCAGGATACTGTCTAACTAATACACCAGACTGAGACACCAGGATACTGTCTAACTAATACACCAGACTGAAACACCAGGATACTGTCTAATTAATACACCAGACTGAGACACCAGGATACTGTCTAACTAATACACCAGACTGAGACACCAGGATACTGTCTAATACACCAGACTGAGACACCAGGATACTGTCTAACTAATACACCAGACTGAGACACCAGGATACTGTCTAACTAATACACCAGACTGAGACACCAGGATACTGTCTAACTAATACACCAGACTGAGACACCAGGATACTGTATAATACACCAGACTGAGACACCAGGATACTGTCTAACTAATACACCAGACTGAGACACCAGGATACTGTCTAACTAATACACCAGACTGAGACACCAGGATACTGTCTAACTAATACACCAGACTGAGACACCAGGATACTGTCTAACTAATACACCAGATTGAGACACCAGGATACTGTCTAACTAATACACCAGACTGAGAAACCAGGATACTGTCTAACTAATACACCAGACTGAGACACCAGGATACTGTCTAATACACCAGACTGAGACACCAGGATACTGTCTAACTAATACACCAGACTGAGACACCAGGATACTGTCTAAATAATAAACCAGACTGAGACACCAGAATACTGTCTAATACACCAGACTGAGACACCAGGATGCTGTCTAACTAATACACCAGACTGAGACACCAGGATACTGTCTAATACACCAGACTGAGACACCAGGATACTGTCTAACTAATACACCAGACTGAGACACCAGGATACTGTCTAACTAATACACCAGACTGAGACACCAGGATACTGTCTAACTAATACACCAGACTGAGACACCAGGATACTGTCTAATACACCAGACTGAGACACCAGGATACTGTCTAACTAATACACCAGACTGAGACACCAGGATACTGTCTAACTAATACACCAGACTGAGACACCAGGATGCTGTCTAACTAATACACCAGACTGAGACACCAGGATACTGTTTAATACACCAGACTGAGACACCAGGATACTGTCTAACTAATACACCAGACTGAGACACCAGGATACTGTCTAACTAATACACCAGACTGAGGCACCAGAATACTGTCTAACTAATACACCAGACTGAGACACCAGGATACTGTCTAATTAATACACCAGACTGAGACACCAGGATACTGTCTAACTAATACACCAGACTGAGACACCAGGATACTGTCTAAATAATACACCAGACTGAGACACCAGGATACTGTCTAACTAATACACCAGACTGAGACACCAGGATACTGTCTAACTAATACACCAGACTGAGACACCAGGATACTGTCTAACTAATACACCAGACTGAGACACCAGGATACTGTCTAACTAATACACCAGACTGAAACACCAGGATACTGTCTAATTAATACACCAGACTGAGACACCAGGATACTGTCTAACTAATACACCAGACTGAGACACCAGGATACTGTCTAATACACCAGACTGAGACACCAGGATACTGTCTAACTAATACACCAGACTGAGACACCAGGATACTGTCTAACTAATACACCAGACTGAGACACCAGGATACTGTCTAACTAATACACCAGACTGAGACACCAGGATACTGTCTAACTAATACACCAGACTGAGACACCAGGATACTGTCTAACTAATACACCAGATTGAGACACCAGGATACTGTCTAACTAATACACCAGACTGAGAAACCAGGATACTGTCTAACTAATACACCAGACTGAGACACCAGGATACTGTCTAATACACCAGACTGAGACACCAGGATACTGTCTAACTAATACACCAGACTGAGACACCAGGATACTGTCTAAATAATACACCAGACTGAGACACCAGAATACTGTCTAACTAATACACCAGACTGAGACACCAGGATACTGTCTAACTAATACACCAGACTGAGACACCAGGATGCTGTCTAACTAATACACCAGACTGAGACACCAGGATACTGTCTAACTAATACACCAGACTGCGACACCAGGATACTGTCTAACTAATACACCAGACTGAGACACCAGGATACTGTCTAACTAATACACCAGACTGAGACACCAGGATACTGTCTAATACACCAGACTGAGACACCAGGATACTGTCTAACTAATACACCAGACTGAGACACCAGGATACTGTCTAACTAATACACCAGACTGAGACACCAGGATGCTGTCTAACTAATACACCAGACCGAGACATCAGGATACTGTCTAATACACCAGACTGAGACACCAGGATACTGTCTAACTAATACACCAGACTGAGACACCAGAATACTGTCTAACTAATACACCAGACTGAGACACCAGGATACTGTCTAACTAATACACCAGACTGAGACACCAGGATACTGTCTAACTAATACACCAGACTGAGACACCAGGATACTGTCTAACTAATACACCAGACTGAGACACCAGGATACTGTCTAACTAATACACCAGACTGAGACACCAGGATACTGTCTAATACACCAGACTGAGACACCAGGATACTGTCTAACTAATACACCAGACTGAGACACCAGGATACTGTCTAACTAATACACCAGACTGAGACACCAGGATGCTGTCTAACTAATACACCAGACTGAGACACCAGGATACTGTCTAATACACCAGACTGAGACACCAGAATACTGTCTAACTAATACACCAGACTGAGACACCAGGATACTGTCTAACTAATACACCAGACTGAGACACCAGGATACTGTCTAACTAATACACCAGACTGAGACACCAGGATACTGTCTAACTAATACACCAGACTGAGACACCAGGATACTGTCTAACTAATACACCAGACTGAGACACCAGGATACTGTCTAATACACCAGACTGAGACACCAGGATACTGTCTAACTAATACACCAGACTGAGACACCAGGATACTGTCTAATACACCAGACTGAGACACCAGGATGCTGTCTAACTAATACACCAGACTGAGACACCAGGATACTGTCTAATACACCAGACTGAGACACCAGGATACTGTCTAACTAATACACCAGACTGAGACACCAGGATACTGTCTAACTAATACACCAGACTGAGACACCAGGATACTGTCTAATACACCAGACTGAGACACCAGGATACTGTCTAACTAATACACCATACTGAGACACCAGGATACTGTCTAACTAATACACCAGACTGAGACACCAGGATACTGTCTAATACACCAGACTGAGACACCAGGATACTGTCTAACTAATACACCAGACTGAGACACCAGGATACTGTCTAACTAATACACCAGACTGAGACACCAGGATACTGTCTAACTAATACACCAGACTGAGACACCAGGATGCTGTCTAACTAATACACCAGACTGAGACACCAGGATACTGTCTAATACACCAGACTGAGACACCAGGATACTGTCTAACTAATACACCAGACTGAGACACCAGGATACTGTCTAATACACCAGACTGAGACACCAGGATACTGTCTAACTAATACACCATACTGAGACACCAGGATACTGTCTAACTAATACACCAGACTGAGACACCAGGATACTGTCTAACTAATACACCAGACTGAGACACCAGGATACTGTCTAACTAATACACCAGACTGAGACACCAGGATACTGTCTAACTAATACACCAGACTGAGACACCAGGATACTGTCTAACTAATACACCAGACTGAGACACCAGGATACTGTCTAACTAATACACCAGACTGAGACACCAGGATACTGTCTAACTAATACACCAGACTGAGACACCAGGATACTGTCTAACTAACACACCAGACTGAGACACCAGGATACTGTCTAACTAATACACCAGACTGAGTCACCAGGATACTGTCTAACTAATACACCAGACTGAGACACCAGGATACTGTCTAACTAATACACCAGACTGAGACACCAGGATACTGTCTAACTAATACACCAGACTGAGACACCAGGATACTGTCTACCTAATACACCAGACTGAGACACCAGGATACTGTCTAACTAATACACCAGACTGAGACACCAGGATACTGTCTAACTAATACACCAGACTGAGACACCAGGATACTGTCTAACTAATACACCAGACTGAGACACCAGGATGCTGTCTAACTAATACACCATACTGAGACACCAGGATACTGTCTAACTAATACACCAGACTGAGACACCAGGATACTGTCTAACTAATACACCAGACTGAGACACCAGAATACTGTCTAACTAATACACCAGACTGAGACACCAGGATACTGTCTAACTAATACACCAGACTGAGACACCAGGATACTGTCTAACTAATACACCAGACTGAGACACCAGGATACTGTCTAACTAATACACCAGACTGAGACACCAGGATACTGTCTAACTAATACACCAGACTGAGACACCAGGATACTGTCTAACTAATACACCAGACTGAGACACCAGGATACTGTCTAACTAATACACCAGACTGAGACACCAGGATACTGTCTAACTAATACACCAGACTGAGACACCAGGATACTGTCTAATACACCAGACTGAGACACCAGGATACTGTCTAACTAATACACCAGACCGAGACACCAGGATACTGTCTAACTAATACACCAGACTGTCAACACCAGGATACTGTCTAACTAATACACCAGACTGAGACACCAGGATACTGTCTAACTAATACACCAGAATGAGACACCAGGATACTGTCTAACTAATACACCAGACTGAGACACCAGGATACTGTCTAACTAATACACCAGACTGAGACACCAGGATACTGTCTAACTAATACACCAGACTGAGACACCAGGATACTGTCTAACTAATACACCAGACTGAGACACCAGGATACTGTCTAATACACCAGACTGAGACACCAGGATACTGTCTAACTAATACACCAGACTGAGACACCAGGATACTGTCTAACTAATACACCAGACTGTCAACACCAGGATACTGTCTAACTAATACACCAGACTGAGACACCAGGATACTGTCTAACTAATACACCAGAATGAGACACCAGGATACTGTCTAACTAATACACCAGACTGAGACACCAGGATACTGTCTAACTAATACACCAGACTGAGACACCAGGATACTGTCTAACTAATACACCAGACTGAGACACCAGGATACTGTCTAACTAATACACCAGACTGTCAACACCAGGATACTGTCTAACTAATACACCAGACTGAGACACCAGGATACTGTCTAACTAATACACCAGACTGAGACACCAGGATACTGTCTAACTAATACACCAGACTGAGACACCAGGATACTGTCTAACTAATACACCAGAATGAGACACCAGGATACTGTCTAACTAATACACCAGACTGAGACACCAGGATACTGTCTAACTAATACACCAGACTGAGACACCAGGATGCTGTCTAACTAATACACCAGACTGAGTCACCAGGATACTGTCTAACTAATACACCAGACTGAGACACCAGGATACTGTCTAACTAATACACCAGACTGAGACACCAGGATACTGTCTAACTAATACACCAGACTGAGACACCAGGATACTGTCTAACTAATACACCAGACTGAGACACCAGGATACTGTCTAACTAATACACCAGACTGAGACACCAGGATACTGTCTAACTAATACACCAGACTGAGACACCAGGATACTGTCTAATACACCAGACTGAGACACCAGGATACTGTCTAACTAATACACCATACTGAGACACCAGGATACTGTCTAACTAATACACCAGACTGAGACACCAGGATACTGTCTAACTAACACACCAGACTGAGACACCAGGATACTGTCTAACTAATACACCAGACTGAGTCACCAGGATACTGTCTAACTAATACACCAGACTGAGACACCAGGATACTGTCTAACTAATACACCAGACTGAGACACCAGGATACTATCTAACTAATACACCAGACTGAGACACCAGGATACTGTCTAACTAATACACCAGCCTGAGACACCAGGATACTGTCTAACTAATACACCAGACTGAGACACCAGGATACTGTCTAACTAATACACCAGACTGAGACACCAGGATACTGTCTAACTAATACACCAGACTGAGACACCAGGATACTGTCTAACTAATACACCAGACTGAGACACCAGGATACTGTCTAACTAATACACCAGACTGAGACACCAGGATGCTGTCTTATACACCAGACTGAGACACCAGGATACTGTCTAACTAATACACCAGACTGAGACACCAGGATACTGTCTAACTAATACACCAGACTGAGACACCAGGATACTGTCTAACTAATACACCAGACTGAGACACCAGGATACTGTCTAACTAATACACCAGACTGAGACACCAGGATACTGTCTAACTAATACACCAGACTGAGACACCAGGATGCTGTCTTATACACCAGAGTGAGACACCAGGATACTGTCTAACTAATACACCAGACTGAGACACCAGGATACTGTCTAACTAATACACCAGACTGAGACACCAGGATACTGTCTAACTAATACACCAGACTGAGACACCAGGATACTGTCTAACTAATACACCAGACTGAGACACCAGGATACTGTCTAACTAATACACCAGACTGAGACACCAGGATGCTGTCTTATACACCAGACATATGGATAGTATGCTGACATTCTGTTTCCTGGCGTGGTACAGTGGGCTGTCAGTATAATAATTATAATAGAATAGATGCTTTTATCTAAAGAAAGTTACAGTCATACTTGCTTACATTTTACATATTGCTTGTCCCCGGGGAATCGAACAAACTACCCAGGCCTTACAAGCACCTAGCAACTGAGCTACAACAGGGTATCCTCAGGCAGACTGTGAACCTAGGGTCTCAGCTCCCTGTGTGCAGATGACTTCAGGGTCTCTACGATAGACGGGAAACAGACAAGGCCAAGCGTATCATAGAGGACCACACACACTCTGGCCCAATGTGTTGAAATGCTGCCCTCCAGAAGGAGATTGAGGGTCCCACTGTTTTAGTAAAAATAGGAACAGGGTGAGTTTCTCTCCATCAGGAGGCTGCTGAACAGTGGGACATAGGACAGATGCAGGTCCAACACATGGTGGGACAGAAGGCCACAGAGACTGAATGACTATGTTGGCATTAATGATTCTATTTCCAGTGTTTTCCATATTGAATGTACTAATTTGTTTAGTTTTTTATAGATTTGTTTCACAAAGGGAATTTCCATGTAAATGATTGAAAAATATCTGATGATGCATTCCAGAACAAGGGCCCAAAGGACTCTAGTCAACGAGGGCCCAAAGGACTCTAGTCAACGAGGGCCCAAAGGACTCTAGTCAACGAGGGCCCAAAGGACTCTAGTCAACGAGGGCCCAAAGGGATCTAGTCAACGAGGGCCCAAAGGACTCTAGTCAACGAGGGCCCAAAGGGCTCTAGTCAACGAGGGCCCAAAGGACTCTAGTCAACGAGGGCCCAAAAGACTCTAGTCAACGAGGCCCCAAAGGGCTCTAAAGGGCTCTAGTCAACGAGGGCCCAAAGGACTCCAGTCAACGAGGGCCCAAAGGGCTCTAGTCAACGAGGGCCCAAAGGACTCTAGTCAACGAGGGCTCTAAAGGGCTCTAGTCAACGAGGGCCCAAAGGACTCTAGTCAACGAGGGCCCAAAGGGCTCTAGGCAACGAGGGCCCAAAGGACTCTAGTCAACGAGGGCCCAAAGGACTCTAGTCAACGAGGGCCCAAAGGGCTCTAAAGGACTCTAGTCAACGAGGGCCCAAAGGGCTCTAGTCAACGAGGGCCCAAAAGGCTCTAGTCAACGAGGGCCCAAAGGACTCTAGTCAACGAGGGCCCAAAGGACTCTAGTCAACGAGGGCCCAAAGGACTCTAGTCAACGAGGGCCCAAAGGGCTCTAAAGGACTCTAGTCAACGAGGGCCCAAAGGACTCTAGTCAACGAGGGCCCAAAGGACTCTAGTCAACGAGGGCCCAAAGGGCTCTAGTCAACGAGGGCCCAAAGGGCTCTAGTCAACGAGGGCCCAAAGGACTCTAGTCAACGAGGGCCCAAAGGACTCTAGTCAACGAGGGCCCAAAGGGCTCTAGTCAACGATGGCCCAAAGGACTCTAGTCAACGAGGGCCCAAAGGACTCTAGTCAACGAGGGCCCAAAGGACTCTAAAGGCTCTAGTCAATGAGGGCCCAAAGGACTCTAGTCAACGAGGGCCCAAAGGACTCTAGTCAACGAGGGCCCAAAGGACTCTAGTCAACGAGGGCCCAAAGGACTCTAGTCAACGAGGGCCCAAAGGGCTCTAGTCAACGAGGGCCCAAAGGACTCTAGTCAACGAGGGCCCAAAGGACTCTAAAGGGCTCTAGTCAACGAGGGCACAAAGGACTCTAGTCAACGAGGGCCCAAAGGACTCTAGTCAACGAGGGCCCAAAGGACTCTAGTCAACGAGGGCCCAAAGGACTCTAGTCAACGAGGGCCCAAAGGGCTCTAGTCAACGAGGGCCCAAAGGACTCTAGTCAACGGGGGCCCAAAGGACTCTAGTCAACGAGGGCCCAAAGGGCACTAGTCAACGAGGGCCCAAAGGACTCTAGTCAACGAGGGCCCAAAGGGCACTAGTCAACGAGGGCCCAAAGGACTCTAGTCAACGAGGGCCCAAAGGGCTCTAAAGGGCTCTAGTCAACGAGGGCCCAAAGGACTCAAGTCAACGAGGGCCCAAAGGGCTCTAGTCAACGAGGGCCCAAAGGACTCTAGTCAACGAGGGCCCAAAGGACTCTAGTCAACGGGGGCCCAAAGGGCTCTAGTCAACGAGGGACCATAGGACTCTAGTCAACGAGGGCCCAAAGGACTCTAGTCAACGAGGCCCCAAAAGGCTCTAGTCAACGAGGGCCCAAAGGACTCTAGTCAACGAGGGCCCAAAGGACTCTAGTCAACGAGGGCCCAAAAGGCTCTAGTCAACGAGGGCCCAAAGGGCTCTAGTCAACGAGGGCCCAAAGGACTCTAGTCAACGAGGGCCCAAAGGACTCTAGTCAACGAGGACCCAAAGGGCTCTAGTCAACGACGGCCCAAAGGGCTCTAGTCAACGAGGGCCCAAAGGACTCTAAAGGGCTCTAGTCAACGAGGGCCCAAAGGACTCTAGTCAACGAGGGCCCAGAGGGCTCTAGTCAAAGAAGTGCACTATATAGGGGATAGAGAGACATTTGGGACGATACCTCAGACTGAAATGATGAGCCACTCACAAGACAATACCAACACACACAGAGACAGACGGGATGAAATTACTCTCATTAGCATAAGCTCCCCATTTGTCTTTGTCAACATGATAGCATCCATATTCATGAGGGAGCAGGCGAGTCACAGCCGTAATAACAGGAATTAACACAGGCTTTACGGTGGGAGAGAATCACCTGTTATATAGTTCATTCACAGAGAATGAACATACACTTCCTCAGAGAGAACAGAGAAGTATAGAGAAACGACAGCAGATACACACAAACACGCAGGGGGCATAGCAATTACAGAGAAGCCTACTGCTCTGACAGGGAAATTAAACAGAGCTTTGTTGTGGAATGTAGGCTTACGTATGTATTTACTCTGTCTTCCCCTCTCTCTCTCTCTCTCTCTCTCTCTCTCTCTCGCTCTCTCTCTCTCTCTCTCTCTATCTCTCTATCTGTCTCTCTCTCTCTCTCTCTCTCTCTCTGTCTCTCTCTGTCTCTGTCTCTGTCTCTCTCTCTGTCTCTCTCTCTCTCTCTCTCTCTCTCTCTCTCTCTCTCTCTCTCTCTCTCTCTCTCTCTCTCTCTCTCTCTCTCTCTCTCCCTCTCTCTCACTCCCCCCCGAGACAGCAGTGTATTGATCACATGTTACTGAGACAGCAGTGTATTGATCATGTTACTGAGACAGCAGTATATTGATCATGTTATTGAGACAGCAGTATATTGATCATGTTATTGAGACAGCAGTATATTGATCATGTTACTGAGAAAGCAGTATATTGATCATGTTACTGAGACAGCGGTGTATTGATCATGTTACTGAGACAGCAGTATATTGATCATGTTACTGAGACAACAGTATATTGATTATGTTACTGAGACAGCAGTGTATTGATCATGTTACTGAGACAGCAGTATATTGATCATGTTACTGAGACAGCAGTATATTGATCATGTTACTGAGACAGCAGTATATTGCTCATGTTACTGAGACAGCAGTATATTGATCATGTTACTGATACAGCAGTATATTGATCATGTTACTGAGACAGCAGTGTATTGATCACTGAGACAGCAGTATATTGATCATGTTACTGAGACAGCAGTGTATTGATCACATATTACTGAGACAGCAGTATATTGATCATGTTACTGAGACAGCAGTGTATTGATCATGTTACTGAGACAGCAGTGTATTGATCACTGAGACAGCAGTATATTGATCATGTTACTGAGACAGCGGTGACGTTACATACATAATTCATATAGATGTGTGTGTAGAGGCATGAGTGAGGGACAAAGTGTGCTCTCTTGATCCAAAAAGGGTTCTTCGGCCGTCCCCATGATCCAATAACTTTTTGGGGTTCTACCTGGAACAAAAAGGGGTTCTTCAAAGGGTTCTTCTATAGGGACGGCCGAAGAACCCTTTGAAGAACCCCTTTTTGTTCCAGGTAGAACCCCAAAAAGTTATATCAGGAACCAAAAAGAGTTATATCTGGAACCAAAATGAGTTCTATCAGGAACCAAAAAGAGTTCTATCTGGAACCAAAAAGAGTTCTATCAGGAACCAAAAAGAGTTCTATCTGGAACCAAAAAGAGTTCTATCTGGAACCAAAAGGAGTTCTATCTGGAACCAAAAGGAGTTCTATCTGGAACCAAACATAGTCCTATCTGGAACCAAAAAGGGTTCTATCTGGAACCAAAAAGAGTTCTATCTGGAACAAAAATGAGTTCTATCTGGAACCAAAAGGAGTTCTATCTGGAACCAAAAGGAGTTCTATCTGGAACCAAACATAGTTCTATCTGGAACCAAAAAGGGTTCTATCTGGAACCAAACAGAGTTCTATCTGGAACCAAAAAGGGTTCTATCTGGAACCAAAAAGAGTTCTCCTATGAAGACAGCCGCATAACCATTTTGGAACCCTTTTTTCTAAGAGTGTACACAGCACCAGTGGAGTGTGTGTGTCACTTTGCCAGATCTAACACACACACACACACACACACACACACACACACACACACACACACACACACACACACACACACACACACACACACACACACACACACACACACACACACACACACACACACACACACACACACACAAAGACAGGTCCCTCTACCAACGCTTCCTTTGTCAGCAGTTCAGATCCAGAGAAGTTTCAGGTCTGTAGACTGTAGGTTAGTTGAGGGTTGCTCTACTCTACGCTGTGCTGTCCTACTTTAGGAACTCACTCATATCCCCTCAGTACAGAGGCAATGTTGTTCCACAGCTGTTGTGTTCTGTCTGGTCAGCTGCTCTCCCTAAGTCAGATCCCTAACAGCCCCCCAAACATCACCTCCCCCTCCTCCTCTTCCTCAGAGCTGAGCTATTAGACAGCTGTTGTCTGTTCTGTTCTCTAGTCTAGCAGCTGCTCTCCTTAACTCTCCCCAAATCAGCTGCTGTCCCCAACTCTCCCCAAATCAGCTGCTCTCCCCAACTCTCCCCAAATCAGCTGCTCTCCACAACTCTCCCCAAATCAGCTGCTGTTCCCAACTCTCTCCAAATCAGCTGCTGTTCCCAACTCTCCCCAAATCAGCTGCTCTCCCCAACTCTCCCCAAATCAGCTGCTGTTCCCAACTCTCCCCAAATCAGCTGCTGTTCCCAACTCTCCCCAAATCAGCTGCTGTTCCCAACTCTCCCCAAATCAGCTGCTGTTCCCAACTCTCCCCAAATCAGCTGCTCTCCTCAACTCTCCCCAAATCAGCTGCTGTTCCAAACTCACCCCAAATCAGCTGCTCTCCTCAACTCTCCCCAAATCAGCTGCTGTTCCAAACTCACCCCAAATCAGCTGCTTTCCCCAACTCTCCCCAAATCAGCTGCTCTCCCCAACTCTCCTCAAATCAGCTGCTCTCCCCAACTCTCCCCAAATCAGCTGCTGTTCCCAACTCTCCCCAAATCAGCTGCTGTTCCCAACTCTCCCCAAATCTGCTGCTCTCCCCAACTCTCCCCAAATCAGCTGCTCTCCTTAACTCTCCCCAAATCAGCTGCTGTTCCGAACTCTCCCCAAATCAGCTGCTGTTCCCAACTCTCCCCAAATCAGCTGCTGTTCCCAACTCTCCCCAAATCAGCTGCTCTCCCCAACTCTCCCCAAATCAGCTGCTCTCCTCAACTCTCCCCAAATCAGCTGCTGTTCCCAACTCTCCCCAAATCAGCTGCTCTCCCCAACTCTCCCCAAATCAGCTGCTGTTCCCAACTCTCCCCAAATCAGCTGCTGTTCCCAACTCTCCCCAAATCAGCTGCTCTCCCCAACTCTCCCCAAATCAGCTGCTGTTCCCAACTCTCCCCAAATCAGCTGCTGTTCCCAACTCTCCCCAAATCAGCTGCTCTCCCCAACTCTCCCCAAATCAGCTGCTCTCCTCAACTCTCCCCAAATCAGCTGCTGTTCCGAACTCTCCCCAAATCAGCTGCTCTCCCCAAATCAGCTACTCTTCCCAACTCTCCCCAAATCAGCTACTCTTCCAAACTCTCCCCAAATCAGCTGCTGTTCCCAACTCTCCCCAAATCATCTGCTCTCCCCAACTCTCCCCAAATCAGCTGCTCTCCTCAACTCTCCCCAAATCAGCTGCTGTTCCCAACTCTCCCCAAATCAGCTGCTCTCCTCAACTCTCCCCAAATCAGCTGCTGTTCCCAACTCTCCCCAAATCAGCTGCTCTCCTCAACTCTCCCCAAATCAGCTGCTGTTCCCAACTCTCCCCAAATCAGCTGCTCTCCTCAACTCTTCCCAAATCAGCTGCTGTTCCCAACTCTCCCCAAATCAGCTGCTGTTCCCAACTCTCCCCAAATCAGCTGCTCTCCTCAACTCTCCCCAAATCAGCTGCTCTCCCCAACTCTCCCCAAATCAGCTACTCTTCCCAACTCTCCCCAAATCAGCTGCTGTTCCCAACTCTCCCCAAATCAGCTGCTGTTCCCAACTCTCCCCAAATCAGCTGCTCTCCTCAACTCTCCCCAAATCAGCTGCTCTACTCAACTCTCTCCAAATCAGCTGCTCTCCCCAACTCTCCCCAAATCAGCTGCTCTTCCTAACTCTCCCCAAATCAGCTGCTGTGCCCAACTCTCCCCAAATCAGCTGCTGTTCTGAACTCTCCCCAAATCAGCTGCTGTCCCCAACTCTCCCCAAATCAGCTGCTGTCCTCAACTCTCCCCAAATCAGCTACTGTTCCCAACTCTCCCCAAATCAGCTACTGTTCCCAACTCTCCCCAAATCAGCTGCTGTTCCCAACTCTCCCCAAATCAGTTATCAACAGTCCTCCCGCATTATCTTACCATTACCTCAAATATGAATCACCCAAACTTCTCACTGCACACTTCTCCCAGCTAGCGTATAACGTTCTGAGAACCATATTTCTTCGAGATTGGAGAGAGAGTGGTTGTCCTATGGTTGTTTTGTAACCTACCTTATGTTCTGGGAATGGTTTAGGATACCCAGCTAGCACATAACGTTCTGAGAACCATATGTTTCTTAGATATTGGAGAGAGAGTGGTTGTCCTATGGTTGTTTTGTAACCTACCTTATGTTCTGGGAATGGTTTAGGATACCCAGCTAGCACATAACGTTCTGAGAACCATGTTTCTTCTTAGGTGAGAATTTCAGTACTTCAGCATAACGTTTCCTACAGGTTTCCGCATGGTTCATTTTAAAGTCACGTTCTCAGAACATTAAGAAAACATCCCAGAAAAACCCCAAGAAAACATTAGTAACGTTCAGAAAACGTTCTAAGATAGATATTTAAAAACATACACATTCTATTCTCAAGTTAAACAAAACATCTCTATCCTTTAGTGTTCAGGTGTGTTGGCCGCACCCACTAATATTAATGAGTGTCTGTTTCCTTTGAAATGGTGTCTGTTTCCTTTGAAATGGTGACTGTTTCCTTTGAAATGGTGTCTGTTTCCTTTGAAATGGTGTCTGTTTCCTTTGAAATGGTGACTGTTTCCTTTGAAATGGTGTCTGTAATGTTTCCTTTGAAATGGTGTCTGTTTCCTTTGAAATGGTGTCGTTTTTTTTCCTTTGAAATGGTGATTGTTTCCTTTGAAATGGTGTCTGTAATGTTTCCTTTGAAATGGTGACTGTTTCCTTTGAAATGGTGTCTGTCTGTTTTCTTTGAAATGGTGTACTGTTTCCTTTGAAATGGTGACTGTTTCCTTTGAAATGGTGTCTGTTTCCTTTGAAATGGTGTCTGTTTCCTTTGAAATGGTGTCTGTTTCCTTTGAAATGGTGACTGTTTCCTTTGAAATGGTGTCTGTAATGTTTCCTTTGAAATGGTGTCTGTTTCCTTTGAAATGGTGTCGTTTTTTTTCCTTTGAAATGGTGATTGTTTCCTTTGAAATGGTGTCTGTAATGTTTCCTTTGAAATGGTGACTGTTTCCTTTGAAATGGTGTCTGTCTGTTTTCTTTGAAATGGTGTCTGTGTCCTTTGAAATTGTGTCTGTTTCCTTTGAAATGGTGTATGTTTCCTTTGAAATTGTGTATGTTTCCTTTGAAATTGTGTCTGTCTGTTTCCTTTAAAATGGTGTCTGTTTCCTTTGAAATGGTGTCTGTTTGAACAGACTAATCCTGGTGGAGGACTAATTCCATGGATAGAGAACAGAAGATAATGAGGTTTGATTCTCACTGATGCCGTGTCACAATAAAACATAAATGTGTTTGCATGATTAATGCCTTTGCAAATTAATATCCATGTGTCCTATCAGTGCCTGGAGTTCAACACTGTTTACCCAAACTAAGCTATCAGTATTATTAAAAGTCTTATTGAAACATGTTCTCAAAATAAATAACATATCATTTCCGTTCTCAGAACGTTAATAAAACCTCCCTGCAACGCTCAGGGAAACGTAGGAACCTCCCTGCAACGCTCAGGGAAACGTAGTAACCTCCCTACAACGCTCAGGGAAACGTAGTAACCTCCCTGCAACGCTCAGGGAAACGTAGGAACCTCCCTGCAACGCTCAGGGAAACGTAGTAACCTCCCTGCAACGCTCAGGGAAACGTAGGAACCTCCCTGCAACGCTCAGGGAAACTT
>NC_092098.1:56820889-56828389 GCF_045679555.1 Salvelinus alpinus
AGTAACCTCCCTGCAACGCTCAGGGAAACGTAGTAACCTCCCTACAACGCTCAGGGAAACGTAGTAACCTCCCTACAACGCTCAGGGAAACGTAGTAACCTCCCTACAACGCTCAGGGAAACGTAGTAACCTCCCTACAACGCTCAGCGAAACGTAGTAACCTCCCTGCAACGCTCAGGGAAACGTAGTAACCTCCCTGCAACCTATTAATGTATGTTTCCAGAAGAGGCGAAATGTTCCTTTCCGTTCTCAGAAAACACAGTTTAAAAAGTATGACTTTGTTCCCAGAACCAATAGGAAACCAAAAACCTATTTTCCCACAACTTAACATTATGTCCATCACAACTCTAACGCTCCTTCCTCCCCTCCCCTCCCCTCCTCTTCTCCTCTTCTCCACTTCTCTTCCCCTCCTCTTCTCCCCCCCCCCCTCATCCCCTCCTCTCATCTCCTCCTCTCCTCCCCTCCTGACCTCCTCTTCTCCTCTTCTCCTCTTCTCCACTTCTCCTCTTCTCCTCTTCTCCTCCTCCTCTCCTCCCCTCCTCCTCCTCCCCTCCTCTTCTCCTCCTCTCCTCCCCTCCTCTTCTCCACTTCTCCTCCCCTCTCCTCCCCTCCTCTTCTCCACTTCTCCTCCCCTCCTCTCCCCCCCCTCCTCCCCTCCTCTCCTCCCCCACTCTCCTCCCCTCCTGCTCTCCTCCTCTCCTGTCACTCTGTCTATCAGGACTGGGACCTTAACGGTCTCTAATAGCTCTCTCACTGTGACAGGGAAGAAAGGAAATGGTGGAGAAGAGAGGAAAGGAGGGGGGGGAAGCTAGGAGAGATGGTGGATGGGGAGGTCAGGGGGAGGGATAGAGGTGTGTGAGTTGAGGGATTAGCGGGGGCACGTGAAGAAACATTAACAATATGCAACTGTATTGACGAGAAGGACAAACATTCTTGTGTTTTACATAGTTTGTTATTGGGTGAACAAGGATCCGTCTCTGTCTGAGGAATGATGATGTAACTGCTAGCCAGCCAGTCAGACAGCCAATCAGACAGCCAATCAGACAGCCAGTCAGGTACCAAGCAGTTCAGCCATGCTCAGGGTCCTAGCACTCATCTATCACTCCAGTGGCATACTGATAGGTGTGAAACACACACACACACACACACACACACACACACACACACACACACACACACACACACACACACACACACACACACACACACACACACACACACACACACACACACACACACACACACACACACACACTCCAGCAGCATACTGATAGGTGAGAAAAGCCAGTCACAGGTAAACAATCTGTCGGGCACTGAGAGAGAAACAGAGATAAAAAGAGAGAAACAGAGAGAGAAACAGAGAGAGGGAAACAGAGTGAAACAGAGAGAGAAACAGAGAGGGAAACAGAGTGAAACAGAGAGAGAAACAGAGAGGGAAACAGAGAGAAACAGAGAGAGAAACAGAGAGAGAAACAGAGAGAAACAGAGAGAGAAACAGAGAGAGGGAAACAGAGAGAAACAGAGAGAGAAACAGAGAGGGAAACAGAGAGAAACAGAGAGAGAAACAGAGAGAAACAGAGAGAGAAACAGAGAGAGGGAAACAGAGAGAAACAGAGAGAGAAACAGAGAGGGAAACAGAGCGAAACAGAGAGAGAAACAGAGAGAAACAGAGAGAGAAACAGAGAGAGGGAAACAGAGAGAAACAGAGAGAGAAACAGAGAGGGAAACAGAGAGAAACAGAGAGAGAAACAGAGAGAAACAGAGAGAGAAACAGAGAGAGGGAAACAGAGAGAAACAGAGAGAGAAACAGAGAGGGAAACAGAGAGAGAAACAGAGATAAAAAGAGAGAAACAGAGAGATCCTCCATTTAAAGGGGCATCAACCAGATTCCTTTTCCAATGGCTTCCTCAGGCTGTGACCAGGCTTTAGACATAGTTTCAGGCTTTTATTTTGAAAAATGAGCGAGATGTTTCAAAAGAGGTCAGGTGTCCTCTGAATGTTTCCTGCGTGCGAGAGAGGGGCTCCCCATTTTCCTTTTGTCTCTTAAAGAATAGGTTATGGTCCGGGTGAAATGTTATTGATTATGTTTGTTAAAAACAACCTGAGGATTGATTATAAAAAACATTTGACATGTTTCTACGACCATTACGGATACTTTTTGGAATTTGTCGCTTTGGTTTTCTCAACATAATGCGCAACCCAAATGGCGTTTTTTTGTGATAAAAGTAATATTTATCCAACAAAAATAACATTTGTTGTGTAACTGGGAGTCTCGTGAGTGGAAACATCCGAAGATTGTTTAGGAAAGTGATCCCGTAAAAGGGATCCGTAGCGCAGAAAAGTTAAACACTACCTGAACCCACTGGATTCTCCTATTACATTAAACACTACCTGAACCCACTGGATTATCCTATTACATTAAACACTACCTGAACCCACTGGATTCTCCTATTACATTAAACACTACTTGAACCCACTGGATTCTCCTATTACATTAAACACTACTTGAACCCACTGGATTCTCCTATTACATTAAACACTACTTGAACCCACTGGATTCTCCAATTACATTAAACACTACCTGAACCCACTGGATTCTCCTATTACATTAAACACTACTTGAACCCACTGGATTCTCCTATTACATTAAACACTACCTGAACCCACTGGATTCTCCTATTACATTAAACACTACCTGAACCCACTGGATTCTCCTATTACATTAAACACTACCTGAACCCACTGGATTCTCCTATTACATTAAACACTACTTGAACCCACTGGATTCTCCTATTACATTAAACACTACCTGAACCCACTGGATTCTCCAATTACATTGAATGAACTACAAGAGAAAATACAAACCCTCCAACCCAAAAAGGCCTGTGATGCTGATCGTATCCTAAATGAAATGATAAAATATACAGACCACAAACTCCAATTGGCTTAAATACTTAAACTCTTTAACATCATCCTCAGCTCTGTCATCTTCCCCAATATTTGGAACCAAGGACTGATCACCCCAATCCACAAAAGTGGAGACAAATTTGACCCCAATAACTACCGTGGGATATGCGTCAACAGTAACCTTGGGAAAATCCTCTGCATTATCATTAACAGCAGACTCGTACATTTCCTCAGTGAAAACAATGTACTGAGCAAATGTCAAATTGTCTTTCAACCAAATTATAGCACGACAGACCACATATTCAACCTGCACACCCTAATTGACGAACAAACCAAAACAAAGGCACATTTTTATCATGCTTTGATGATTTCAAAAAACGATTTTGACTCAATTTGGCATGAGGGTCTGCTATACAAATTGATGGAATGCAGTTATACAAACATATAACATTATAAAATCCATGTACACAAACAACAAGTGTGCGGTTAAAATTGGCAAAAAACACACATTTCTTTCCACATGGCCGTGGGGTGAGACAGGGCCGTGGGGTGAGACAGGGCCGTGGGGTGAGACAGGGCCGTGGGGTGAGACATGGCCGTGGGGTGAGACAGGGCCGTGGGGTGAGACAGGGCCGTGGGGTGAGACAGGGCCGTGGGGTGAGACATGGCCGTGGTGTGAGACAGGGCCGTGGGGTGAGACAGGGCCGTGGGGTGAGACAGGGATGCAGCTTGAGCCCCACCCTCTTCAACATATATATCAACGAATTGGCGCGGGCACTAGAACAATCTGCAGCACCCGGCCTCACCCTACTAGAATCTGAAATCAAATGTCTACTGTTTGCTGACGATCTGGTGCTTCTGTCACCAACCAAGGAGAGCCTACAGCAGCACCTAGATCTTCTGCACAGATTCAGTCAGACTTGGGCCCTGACAGTAAATCACAATAAGACTAAAATAATGGTGTTCCAAAAAAGGACCGGTTGACAGGACCACAAATACAAATTCCATCTAGACACTATTGCCCTAGAGCACACAAACTATACCTACCTTGACCTAAACATCAGCGCCACAGGTAACTTCCACAAAGCTGTGAACGATCTGCGAGACAAGGCAAGAAGGGCTTTCAATTGCTTCAAAAGGAACATAAAATTTGAAATACCAATTAATGCAACCGCTGTGTCAGATTTCAAAAAAACTTTACGGAAAAAGCACACCATGCTATAATCTGAGTACAGCGCTCAGAGCCCAAACAAGCCATACAGATATCCACCATGTTGTGGAGTCAACAGAAGTCAGAAATAGTATTATAAATAATCACTTACCTTTGATGATCTTCATCAGAATGCACTCCCAGGAATCCCATTTTCCACAATAAATGTTTGTTTTGTTCGAAGAAGTCCATCATTTATGTCCAAATACCTCCTTTTTGTCCGCGCGTTTAGTTCCAAAATCCAAATTGATGACGCGCAGGTCAGACGAAAAGTCAAAAAATGCCATTACAGTCCGTAGAAACATGTCAAACAATGTATAGAACCAATCTTTAGGATGTTTTTAACATAAATCTCTTATTATCTTCAATAATGTTTCAATCAGAGAATTCCTTTGTCTTCAGAAATGCAATGGAACGCAGGTCGCTCTCACGGGAGCCCGCGTGATCAGCTCATGCCAGCTCATGCCAGACACCTGACTCAAAGAGCTCTCCTTCCCTCATTCTCAGTAGAAGCATCAAACAAGGTTCTAAAGACTGTTGACATCTAGTGGAAGCCTTAGGAAGTGCAATATGACCCCAAAGACACTGTATATTGGGTAGGCAAACCTACAAACCTCAGATTTCCCACTTCCTGTTTGGATTTTTTCTCAGGTTTTTCATCATTCAAACAGTTTTAGAATCTTTCCAAGTGTTTTCTACCCAAATCTACTAATACTATGCAGATCTTAGCTTCTGGGACTGAGTAGCAGGCAGTTTACTCTGGGCACTTTATTCATCCAAGCTACTTAATACTGTTCCCAGCCATAAGAGGTTAACTCTTAACCCAGTCTCATTCAATGCCTTAACTTAACCCTAGAGTTGTTACTATATCCCAAACCTTCACCCTTAACTTAACAACTCAGAATTAATGCCTAAACTTAACCATCAAAATCGGCGTTCATCCCTGTCAAAAACGGACCTTTATCCCCCGTGGACAAACGTGAGATTCTGAAGTCTATTTCAATATTTTGTGAGATCTTGCTGGTCATTTATCCAGTATCCAAATATAAACACGCTCAGTAGTTTTACACTGAAATTCATTCCCATTCTCCCTTCCTCTCATCTTCTCATTATTTTGTTCTCTCTCTCTTTCTGTCATTCTATCTCTTTATCTCTGTCTTTATCACTATTTGTGACCGACTGGCTCGATACTCTCGAGGATAGACTCGATATTTCGTTTGTGACAAAGTTTGAAATTATGTTTTTTTACATTGTATAAAAGTAGAGACTCGGAGCATCAAAATGGTATATCATACAATACAGTTGAGGAACAATGGGAAAGTAATTCTGATTTGAAAGTTGATAAACTTGTAACCTCACTTTTGAGAAAATGGAACTTGAATGTTTTGGTACCTACTGGAGAGCTCTTCTTGTTCCATTCAGCATCGTCCTAAGCCTTAGCCTCACCCATCTATTGGTGCATAACTGGTGTATTTTAACACCAATAAACCCATCAGTTTAAAAATGAATTTAATATATGTCAATCTAGCAAACCAAGCAACTAAAAGCAACATGTGTAGCTTGTTAGCTAGCTAACTAATGTTAAATTAGCTGGCTAGCCAGTTCAAATAATGACCATATCATATAGCTGACAAAAGTCTTCACTTTAGCTAATTTGAATACATTTTTACAGGAAAATAATCTCACAACAAGATCATTATTTACAAGTTAATGGTGAGCTAATTACAGGAAATAGCTTACAGTGGTGAGTGTGACGAAACCAAAGCAGGCCATTCTACTGGAGAATTTTAGAACTCTTTGGCCTGTTAATTTTCCTTCGGTGCAGTTGATGTTCTCCACATTACCTTCTCTGGTAAACACATACTATATAGAAAAAAATCTGTGTTTATTTGTCACATGCACAGGATACAGAAGGTGTCTTGAAATGGTTATGTGGAGTCTTTTGTTTAGACATGTAGCTAGCTAGCTAAACAATGAACCATAATCCCAACTCATAAGGTTACTACCCTGCATGAATCGGAAGGTAGCTAACCAACCAGTTCGTTGTTAGGCTATAACTAGCAATGTAAATGGCTCTGAGATAAAAAATTATATTACTACAAACATCATACACGTAACGTTAACTAGCGAGCCAGCCAGCTAACGCTAGATAGCTAACAGTAACCATTAACTTGAAATTATAACGTCTTTCTGGCAATATTTGAAAAGTATAACATTTGAAAATGTAGCTAGCTAGACTATTTTACATGGATGGACACTTCTCCCTCTCTGTCACGGATGCCATGGTTGCCTTAATTTGAAGATGAAAATCCGTCTGCATATTTGCAATCAAACGCCAGAATTGTATCCATCTCCTTAGCTACCATAATATAAATCCAACGGGCATTCAACTGATTTCAAAACTCGGTCCTCCAGAAAGTGGAGAGCAACACTGATGCAGTTCTACTATGTGATATATGATGCAGTTCTACTATGTGATATATGATGCAGTTCTACTATGTGATATATGATGCAGTTCTACTATGTGATATATGATGCAGTTCTACTATGTGATATATGATGCAGTTCTACTATGTGATATATGATGCAGTTCTACTATGTGATATATGATGCAGTTCTACTATGTGATATATGATGCAGTTCTACTATGTGATATATGATGCAGTTCTACTATGTGATATATGATGCAGTTCTACTATGTGATATATGATGCAGTTCTACTATGTGATATATGATGCAGTTCTACTATGTGATATATGATGCAGTTCTACTATGTGATATATGATGCAGTTCTACTATGTGATATATGATGCAGTTCTACTACGTGATATATGATGCAGTTCTACTACGTGATATATGATGCAGTTCTACTACGTGATATATGATGCAGTTCTACTATGTGATATATGATGCAGTTCTACTACGTGATATATGATGCAGTTCTACTATGTGATATATGATGCAGTTCTACTACGTGATATATGATGCAGTTCTACTACGTGATATATGATGCAGTTCTACTACGTCTCTCAAAGAAGATGCATCAGAAAGGATTATCTGACATGCTCATGTTATAGACAGAAGCACGTTACATGGCAGACCAATCCGAACTCATCTCTAGGCATGTCCAACCCACTCATTATCTCAGCCAATCATGGTTCCTGTCTTTTTTCATTGCTAAACCAACTAGGCTCGTAATTTAATAATTTTAGTCGTATTTACAGATTGCATACAAGTTTGTTATTAAGGCATATACAAGTCCACATGCTCCACAAGGCATTTCTGCCAAAAAAATACATTGTGATATAAATAAAGGTTTACATTCAAATGGCTCTCCTGTGAAGTAGTGAGGCGCGACATACGCCTAGCATCCTGAAATGAGT